>NW_019386966.1:0-16682 GCF_000671375.1 Centruroides sculpturatus | reverse complement strand
CCCTTCCTACTGCATGACTCAGCTTCTAACCGGCCATGGGAATCTTCCTAGTTACCTACACCGCATCAAGAAAAGAGACAATGATTACTGCAGCTGTGACAGCACGACAATAGGTGACATCAGCCATACACTCTTGGACTGTCCACTATATGATGCACCTAGGGGCAAACTAATCACTCAGTGCACGGAGAACGGGAAGACTTGGCCCCCCACCATGGGAGGACTTTCTCAGCACCAAAAGGAACTATTCACTGCTTGAAAAATTTATCACCAAGTGCAGGATCTTTGATCATTCCAGCGACCAAGCCTGTATGGAGGCTCGCAGTAACCGGCCACCACTCCTCTACGCAGGGCGACCCTACTGTTGTACTAGGTTGTCCTCTCAGCCTGCAATGTGTAAATAGGCGCATCGGACTTTAACTTATGAAGTACTACCCTACTGTAACGCGATGTCGTCCTCTCCATCTACAAAACCTTATCTATGTACTTAGGATTATATATAATACTTTATCTATGTACCTTGGATTATACAAAACCTGTGTTATTTACCTCTAGCAAGGGTATGTTACCTTCTATCTGCGGTATTGTGATTATGTATCCCAATTGTATCCTCTGTATCGTCATGTCTCATCAGACCAAATTGTTCCCTGTAAATATCAATGTTTTGTCTAAAATAATTGCGATGTAACACGCCAATGAGATCCCACCCTTCACACTCCCCTTCTATGCTTTCACTTTCCTTTCAAACCACAACTTCCTCTCCTCCATACCCCCTCTTCAACTTCCAACTTCCAAGGGCTAAGTCATAAGACAGCCTTTTCTCTTTTGGACTCAAGTACTCAAGTATTTGTTGAGTAATCCAGTATCAATTAACACAAATATTGTCATCTCTGGTAGATATCTATTTTTCTTTTCTGCTACTCCATTTTGTTTTCTAGAGAATAACATGCTGTAGTTTCATATGGAATACCTTAATTTTGAAAGAATATTTTACAGTTGATACTTCAAAGAAACATTTTTATGAATAAATGGGAAACTGAATGAAAATAAATAATATTGCATACTTATAATATAAAAATATATCCTGTATTTTTACCTTCAGTTCCAAATTCCAATTCAGCTACTGCATCAAAACATTTCCTGAGATAAATCTGAACAGCTAGTGGGTTTCTTGTTTCAGATAATATATCTAAAAGTTCATCATTGGATAGAAAATAAAATCTTGGAAACACGACACGCTTTGACTCCAAATAAGCTTCCAAACAAGCATTTATTTGATCCAACTGTGCTTTATTGCTTTGAAACTCTTCTATCATACCTATTTAATTAAAATAAATACTTGAAATAGTTTTTAAAAATTTTATTTATTTATGAACAAATATCAATTATAAATTTATAAAATTAAAAAAAAAATAACATAATAAGCTAATAATACATTTTTTAAAATTTAAATTTATATAAGATAAGGCTAAAAGAGAAAGAATATAAGGTAATACTGCCAGAACATTGGGCAATTATAGTTTATGAAAAATTTACATAAACACATTTAAAAGTTGTATTTAATTTAATTTATTAATTTCAAATATTTTCATTTCAGTAGTCAAACTTCTTTGGATTTTTAAAATTGCAGAACTTTTTCCTTCTAATTGAACAGAGAATGTATATAAAACAGCTAAAATTGTCAATTACACATTTTCTATACAATTTGTTCTAGTCAATCACAAGAAAATTATTCTGTAACTTCAAAAATGTGAAGTATGATTATTCAAATAAAACTCTAGTAAAAATATCAACTGACATCATTTAGCCCATTTAAATGATAAAAAATGATAGGAACAGACATGACATATATATGATAAGATTTATTAATGTCCAGGCACATCCCACAGAGGCTCACTTCCTGGACATTAACATTAAGATTGAGAGCGCAACTGTCCACACAGAGGTTTATCGCAAACTGACTTCAGCTGATTTATACATACCAGCAAGGTCACGTGACCCTCCACAAAACAAAGTCACAGCGTTCAAAGCCTTGATCAGAAGGGCGCACACACACATTCCTTGTCCCAAACAGCACTCTGGTCCGAAATGAAATGCATAGAGGATATAGCCAAACAGCACGGACACCATGGGCTCATAAATAAACTGAACGCAAAAACGCAGCAGGAAGCAAACCGTCACCAACTCTCCAATGTTACTCCTAGTAGCAACATCCCTATCACATATAATCCGGTTCTAAAATCCATATACAAGGAGATAGCTAAGAAAAGGAATATCCGTATTACATTTAGAAGATGCGCTACGAGTTTTGATTTGTTAAAGAACGGAAAAGACACCCCAGACCGAAATAAGCTCCCCAGCATCTACACTATCCCTATCATTGATCACAGGTGTGATAGAAATATGATCTACATAGGATCAACTAAACGCCCCCTAGTAACCCAGATCAAAGAGCATAAAGCGGATATCAACCATGAAAGAACCAACACAGCTCTTGCTGTATACTCGTCAGATCCTGACATAGAACCCATATTCTCTCAAGCGAAGGTCATTCACACCACCCACCATACAAACCAACTCAGATGGCTGGAGGTGATCTACATATGCCTAAACATGAGTGAAGGACGTAATTGCATTAACTACAAGGATGAAATCGCTCTATCAATGGCCTGGCAGGCCCTAATAGATAAATCTCTAAGATAGAGTACACCATGCATAATGCACAAGTCCGTAGTGATGTCGTCAGGTTGGGACATCATTCCGGATCGTATTTCGTAACAACTTTGAACCGCATTCCGTTAGGGGATTGTTACCTGAAGAAGAACTGTAATGGTTTGAAAACATTTGTAACTGTTGTAGAGTGTGGTGATACGCGCACCAGTAAAAGGTTTATAGATACGAGTTGGTGTTATAAATTTTATGCTTGATAGTTTTTAGTTCTTTAGTATATGGGTTGTATTAACTATTGTAAATACAGTGCACTGTATATATCAAAAAATCCCTTTGTATTGGTTAACTATCAGTGTTATAATTGTATGTATGCTAAGTTGGTACTATGTTGGTACTATGTGTTTGTAAGCTGATGAAGGGTCCTTGCACCCGAAATGCATCCTTTCCTAAATTTGATGGTGATTATTAAAGACTAATTTTTTTTATAAAAGGTCTGGTCTATTTTTTGGTCAGCCTTGGTATGATAAGCTCTCCAAATTGTTAAAAACTTATTTATTAGGTTATCTAACTCTATCTAAATTAAAGTTGTGGCTAAAAGTGTCGTTTATTATTATTGATAAGTTAGAAATTTTCATAGATGAATTGATCAAGTACATCAAGCTCAGTTCCTAAAATTTATTTTGGACCCTACATTACATTTTTAGTCTGCAGATAGAAAATGTTTTAAAAAATTTATGAGAAATGTTATTGTGCTATAAATTTGTATCTAGAAAACAGCTGACAAATAATGATATCAATATAAGTTTTAACATTTTAGATTATTATCATTTGATTTTTTCAGTTAGAATAGGCTTTTGTTAATAAGACTATTTTATAAATTAAAAATACTTATATTCTTTTAAATATGACACATCTTTCTCAATAAATTTCATTAAACTCAAAAATTGTCTCTACAGCACTTTAAATGACATTATTATTGAATTTTATCTGTTATGTAAATCATACTAAAGTCATTTCAAAGTTTAGATTTAGGTTTGTTATTTATTTACCTTGTTGTGTAGTAATTCTCATAGCTAACGGTATTCTATTTACTCTTGCCATAATTTCTTTCCATGACTTATCTACATCTGAAAATAACTTTGCAGCTACGGGAACATGACGCTGAATATCAGGTGCACTAAATATATTTTCTAAATATATCCAACTTTTCTGGCAATTTAACCATTCTTCCTATAAGAAAAATCATAATCTAAAATAACAAAATTATAATAAAATGTGCATTGAATAAATTTAAATTCTTAAAAGAAAATATAATAAGTGATTTATTATGTATCTCAAGAAACAATACTGCTTATGAAATAAAATGAAATGGGAAAATAGTTTGACTTATCATAAAATTTCACATGTAAATAATTTTATAATTAACAGAAAAAATAAAAAAGAAAATTTAATATACAGAAAATAATAATAAATATATTTTATGTTAGCTTCTTCAACTAGAATCCATACACATAATAAAAACCTTTCATTAAGCATCAAAGGTAAGATCAAAAGTGCTACACTCCACACTGAGCAGACATTAGTCAAGAAGATAGAAAACAGAAATCGGAGCTCTCTCTCTCTCTCTCCAAACAAATATTACATTACTTAAATTTATTTATTTATATTACACATGTTAGGAAATGTGGAAAAACAGTGATATCCACCCCCATTACAATTTACCCAAAACTAACAATAATTAAAAATAAAAAAAAATAACAATGATAAAATAAAAAGACAATAGAAAAATATAAATATACACTTACTTAAACATTTAAAAACATGTAAAAAATTAAATAAAAAGATGTAAACAATAAAGTCTGACAATATTACATGAAAGAAATTAATTATACATTGTAAGGGTTGTAAAAGTGCATCAAAATTTTGATGTCACTTTTACAACCCTTACAATCCTAAGTCAGAGAGATTCAGAGGTCAAATCGGGTCAAGGGAGTATGTTGGTGACAAAACCCAGACAGGAAGAAAACTTTCTTACTTATTGTAAAACAAACGCAACACGATGATAAACGGCAGAGGGGAATGTCAACAGAGAGAGAGAGAGCTTTGTCAAGATGCTCGCAAACAAGTGTTGGGTCTAAACAATCAAGAAAAATGGGTTAATGACCAAAAGGACATCTGTTAAGTCATGTTAGCCCGAACCCGTTGGGAGGTAAATGGCCACCATAACATCTGGTAGATCGTTTAGATTCAAAAACATCAGGAAAAGGGCCATAACAGAGTAAAATACAAGTGCAGATTTCAAAGGCTACGTTGACACCTCTCGGACCTTTCCCGATCCAGATCAGTCTTGGTTTTTGCCTAGAGACAAAAGAATGACCAATCGGGGTAAGAGAAAGAGTGAACAGGACCAATCGAAAGGGTGAGATTTGGGGGAAAATCCTATAAAAAACCACCGGGTCTCAAGGTCAAGCGGCAGTTCTCCTCCAGACAAGTGTTTCCACCAGTGGCCCAAGATCTCCATCCATCTGCAGCATCACCCATCAGAGTCACCTCCTTTGCAATGGACACTCCTCTATCAAGGACCCAGGACACACAACTTCAGACACCAGCCTTCACCCATCCACTGACATCGGGAGTTCCCAGCAAAAAACAATCTAGATCGAATTTTCTGTGCCATTATTATGTAAGTTAATTTTATGACAAAAATAAATGGTTTTGTAAGACACTTGTCATCTTTGCCTCTGCCACCGCCACCCACATACGATTCGCCCCTAGGTTTTCCTGACGCACAATTAACTTATTGCCCCTAAAAGTTGGCAACCTTACACATTATATAAAAAACATTGACAAATGTATTTATACTTTGTAAAATCAAAATGAAGATAATTTTCAACTGGGTTCTAAAAAACCACTCAAAATTTACACTGATTCAAATTAACACAATAATTCATTGATTTGTATATAATACGATTATTCCCAAACACAATCCAATCAGCAAAAGGTAGAAATTAGTCATAGTGCTGTACCTCCCTTAAATCTATGTTTGTTTCATGCAATTTTGGAAAAAATATAATATCATGGATACCATAGAAAATATTGACTTGGCTTGGCAAGAATTAACTGATAAATGCATGAACGGAGGGAGCGTGGAATACGTTATGGCTGAAGGTATCCAAGAATTCTCATCGAGAAGAGCCTTTCAATGTATTGTTAGGTTGACAAAATTGTCAACTTAATTAATACAAGAGATGTAGATGAACAGGATATTGGGGAGTTACTGCAGGTTTCTACTAGAGCCTTACCAATGATGACTTCAAAAACTGACAGAACAAGGAATTCGTGTAGAACTTAAAAATAGAGGTACTGAAAACAAGGAACCCAAAGAACTTGCTACAGATTTCTTTAGTAAAAGTTTGGTAATGATAACCAAAATCGTTGATCAAATTGTAGTGAATGATCCTGACTTTGAAAGGGGTGCAAAAGCAAAACAAGGTGTTTTGGATGTGATCATCCGCTACTGACATTTGTTTATGGAAAGAAAAAAAAAGCGACAAATGAAACTACACGACTTTATCACAAAAAACAAGAATTTCAAAAAAGCCAGGACCTTCATCACAAAAAAATGAACTTTACATTTCTGTGTGCATATGTTTATGTGTTATTTAACATATATTATTATGCAAATTAATATAAAAATAACTTAAAATTACAGTAAAATTTGTTAATTTTTGGTCACTTGTTCCCCTTTCCCTATTTACTCTGTTAAAATGATCTTGTTTAATGCTGTTTCACTTAGTGCGTTTTGTCGTATAGGAATGCATCCCCCGCGTTAAGTAGGATCTTACTGTGCCATTACTACGACAAAGTTTTAAACGTCACATAAGAAAATGACCAAATTTAATTGAAATTTGTCATACTGAGATTATGAATAATAAGAGATAGGTAGAAATATAAATCAAAATACAAATACTTTATTAAAAGTTAAATTATAAAGATGAATCAATGGAGGCATTGGAAATAAAAACTTCTGTAAAAATAAAATTGCTATGCATATTAACTACAAAATAAATTTTCAGTAATATTTATGTGAAAATTTTGTAATCTTCAAAAAAATAAATAAATAAATAAATGAATCAATAACTGAATTTTGCTATAATCATTTAGAGTTAAAAATACTTAAATTTTATAATTTAAAATCAGAAAATGTTAAAAACTTTTAAGAAGTTGCTTTTTATTGTAATTAAGCATTTTTCAAGATAATTCATGTCTTATCTTCAGATCCACACTAAAAAGTTCAAAGAATAAAACACATTAAATGATAATTTTGAATTTTATTCACACAAAAAGACACATTAATAAATTTAAAAATTTGTGTTAACTATGTAAAATAAATTAACATACATACTAATTAACTATTTAATATATTCTGATCTTCAAACTTTTGCCTGTATCTGAAAATGAGATAAGAATTAGCTAGAAAAACATTTTATTGCAATAAAAAGTGACCCTTTAAGGTTTATTAGCATTTTCTGTTTTTTAATTTATCTATTGAGTTATTGTTATTGTGCATGTGATCAATAGCACATCATATATGATGAACAAAATATGTGTAAGTGTAAATTTTTAATCATATTCTTAGATTCTCATTATATTTAATTGTTTAAAAAGTTTAATTTACCAATGTTTCAGCAAATAATTCTAGACGTCTACTCCATTCTTCTACTTCACTCTTAATGGGAGTAACGTGTTTAGATGCCTGAATTGTTGCTATAGTCATTATTGAATCTTCTAATAAAGCTTGTATGTCATCAGTTCCTCCCAAAATATACACATCCTTGCCAGATTTATATGGTAAGACAACATATTCTGTTCTCTCCCATGCATCTTTAACCTTTAAAATGAACAATAAAGATTGAAATTATTATAGTAATTAATAATGCAATTTTAAAACAATTATTAATTAATTTTATTATTGCTTAATATTTTCTGTTTGATATTCAGTTAAAAATCATGTTTAATGTATAATTTTAATTATCCTATAAAAATGATGGCTTCTGTCACAGCCTGTGTCTCATAGATGTGAAGCAATAGCTTCACATCTATGACTAGAAAGATAGTGTGCTATTATCCAATTTCTTTCTTCTAAAACAAACATCTGTAACAGAAATTTATTGACAATTCATTGAAGTATACAGAAAGTGTTACAAATTGCCATGTTGCAAATAGTTTGAAAGATTTGAGGAAGGGCTAATTAATGTTTACAATGAAGATCAAATTGGAAGACTAAGGACATTGAAATTGAAAGTCAATGCTATAAGAATTGATCAGCTTATTTCTGAAAGTAGACAAGTGACTTTGCATTATCTTGCTACTGTGTTGGACATCAGGAGGTAACATATGCCACTGTTCACAATAAGATGCACCATCAAAACGTTTTTTGCTTACTAAATACCAAGATAGCTTATGAATAATTTGAAAACACACCAAACAGACAATGTCAGAAAAAAGTGAAGTAAAAGGAATAAACTGCTTTAACTGCTCAATTACAGACAACAAAGCCTGAATGAATCTAAATATACCAATTAACCTCAGAAATGAAGAAAGCATTTATGGAATAGAAGCATACTAACTATACCAGATCTATAGTCATCATGATTTGAGATTCCCACAATGAGCTGTTACTGGAGTTCATGAAACATGGCACATAATAAGTGATTCATTAATACTGTACTACACTTCAATGTTTTTGATAGACCATTTACAGTAAGAAACTTGCACATCTTTCAAAAAGAGGTATGCTTTTTAACAACAACATAAGGTTTCTTACAGCTCTATAGACAAACACTTGTTGCTGAAATTTGAATGAAAATGTGTGAATCATCTACCATATGGCCATATGGTAGATGATTCACATATTTTCATCCAAATTTCAGCAACAGACCTGTCACCAAGTGGTTTCATGCATTTGAACCTAAACATTTGGCTATTGGTGATTCCAGAGTGATGGAAGTCCAAGCAACTATGAGCAGTGGTGGATTTCTGCACAGGCACACGAGGTGCATGTCTAGGGTCACAAAATTCAGCTCTCAAAATAAAAAATTATTTAGTTTAATTCTTATTTTTTCATAATAAAGGTAATTAATAATTTAGCAGTATTCCCTAAATTAAATTGACAAATGAATAATGCCAGCTATGACATGTTTTGCAGGTGGTAATCAGTAGTAAATTTTAAAATAAATTATTTTTTTTATATCCATTGATTACTAGATTTTTTTTGTTTTTAACACTTTTACTTATTGAAACTTAGTAATTCTTGTACCAATAATTTTCAATTTTTATAATTAATACAATCTGAACATCAGAAACCTTCTAAATACAGCCAGGCTGTTGTAATTTTATATTGGTTAATTTTCAATGTTATTTCCCTATATCTTACTTTTCTTGGACCACTGGTATAGTGCCTACCAGAGAAAAACTTGCACATAGAATGCACAATGTAGGGTGCAGGGGTAGTGAAAATATTTAGAGGGTGGCCTCAAAATTGAATTGTGCCTGGGGCCTCTCAAGTGCTAAATCCGACTATGAGAGAATGATTCTGATTGCAAAGCTCCACATTTTTTACACAGGAGCATAAAATAATTGGTGTCACATTATCAAGTGCTTGAATCATTTAGAAGATGGAGAAAAATAGACTTTTATTTTGCTATCTGTTTGAATAAAAAGCCAAATGATCACTGTATTGAACTGACTACTATTTATAGATGTATAAGTTTGAATAAAATGTATGTAAGCAAAGTGTAACTTGCAATTGATCTTTACTTTCCAATCAACTCATATAAATAAGTATTGCTATTACACTGGTTTAGTTTTCTATTAGCAAATAGAGAAGCTCTTAGTCAAAAAGTCAAAACCAAATATCTTTATTTTCACCTAAAAATCAAAACATTGAACAATAAAACTGAAAACATTTATTTATAACATTATTATTTAATTAAATTATGTTATATACTCATAACATTATAGGCAATTTTCTTTGCTTTTTTGTGATAAATTTGATTTTTTGTGAATTATACTACAAGTTCTCATATATTTTATTGTCTAACTGAAATTTTAATTATCACTACCCTATTCTACATTCATTTAATGTTATGGTTAGATTCTTAGCAATAACAGATATATCAATTTTTCAGCATTTATCAGAAAATCCAATATGTATTTTACAGAACATCTTTTACAATGTTATCAGAGACTCATAGAACAATGAAGTATATTTTTACCACTTATATATGAACCTAAAGGAATTGCAAAAATGTAAATAACTATAAATAAAAGAGCTGGAGAATATATTGTTTTTTTAGTTCAGGAAAACTTCTAATAAGGTTTTTAAAAATTAGTAGAGCTCTGATATTAAATCTATAATATACATTGTTTTACTCATTTAAATATGTGTTTATATTATATTTATATTATTCTAAAATAATAATCAAAACATCTATAGGAATTTAAGTAGCATAAAAAGTAATAAAATGCAAAAATTGACAGTATTGTTGTGAATGTTAAAAGGAACAATAAAGATTGAAATTATTATAGTAATTAATAATGCAATTTTAAAACAATTATTAATTAATTTTATTATTGCTTAATATTTTCTGTTTGATATTCAGTTAAAAATCATGTTTAATGTATAATTTTAATTATCCTATAAAAATGATGGCTTCTGTCACAGCCTGTGTCTCATAGATGTGAAGCAATAGCTTCACATCTATGACTAGAAAGATAGTGTGCTATTATCCAATTTCTTTCTTCTAAAACAAACATCTGTAACAGAAATTTATTGACAATTCATTGAAGTATACAGAAAGTGTTACAAATTGCCATGTTGCAAATAGTTTGAAAGATTTGAGGAAGGGCTAATTAATGTTTACAATGAAGATCAAATTGGAAGACTAAGGACATTGAAATTGAAAGTCAATGCTATAAGAATTGATCAGCTTATTTCTGAAAGTAGACAAGTGACTTTGCATTATCTTGCTACTGTGTTGGACATCAGGAGGTAACATATGCCACTGTTCACAATAAGATGCACCATCAAAACGTTTTTTGCTTACTAAATACCAAGATAGCTTATGAATAATTTGAAAACACACCAAACAGACAATGTCAGAAAAAAGTGAAGTAAAAGGAATAAACTGCTTTAACTGCTCAATTACAGACAACAAAGCCTGAATGAATCTAAATATACCAATTAACCTCAGAAATGAAGAAAGCATTTATGGAATAGAAGCATACTAACTATACCAGATCTATAGTCATCATGATTTGAGATTCCCACAATGAGCTGTTACTGGAGTTCATGAAACATGGCACATAATAAGTGATTCATTAATACTGTACTACACTTCAATGTTTTTGATAGACCATTTACAGTAAGAAACTTGCACATCTTTCAAAAAGAGGTATGCTTTTTAACAACAACATAAGGTTTCTTACAGCTCTATAGACAAACACTTGTTGCTGAAATTTGAATGAAAATGTGTGAATCATCTACCATATGGCCATATGGTAGATGATTCACATATTTTCATCCAAATTTCAGCAACAGACCTGTCACCAAGTGGTTTCATGCATTTGAACCTAAACATTTGGCTATTGGTGATTCCAGAGTGATGGAAGTCCAAGCAACTATGAGCAGTGGTGGATTTCTGCACAGGCACACGAGGTGCATGTCTAGGGTCACAAAATTCAGCTCTCAAAATAAAAAATTATTTAGTTTAATTCTTATTTTTTCATAATAAAGGTAATTAATAATTTAGCAGTATTCCCTAAATTAAATTGACAAATGAATAATGCCAGCTATGACATGTTTTGCAGGTGGTAATCAGTAGTAAATTTTAAAATAAATTATTTTTTTTATATCCATTGATTACTAGATTTTTTTTGTTTTTAACACTTTTACTTATTGAAACTTAGTAATTCTTGTACCAATAATTTTCAATTTTTATAATTAATACAATCTGAACATCAGAAACCTTCTAAATACAGCCAGGCTGTTGTAATTTTATATTGGTTAATTTTCAATGTTATTTCCCTATATCTTACTTTTCTTGGACCACTGGTATAGTGCCTACCAGAGAAAAACTTGCACATAGAATGCACAATGTAGGGTGCAGGGGTAGTGAAAATATTTAGAGGGTGGCCTCAAAATTGAATTGTGCCTGGGGCCTCTCAAGTGCTAAATCCGACTATGAGAGAATGATTCTGATTGCAAAGCTCCACATTTTTTACACAGGAGCATAAAATAATTGGTGTCACATTATCAAGTGCTTGAATCATTTAGAAGATGGAGAAAAATAGACTTTTATTTTGCTATCTGTTTGAATAAAAAGCCAAATGATCACTGTATTGAACTGACTACTATTTATAGATGTATAAGTTTGAATAAAATGTATGTAAGCAAAGTGTAACTTGCAATTGATCTTTACTTTCCAATCAACTCATATAAATAAGTATTGCTATTACACTGGTTTAGTTTTCTATTAGCAAATAGAGAAGCTCTTAGTCAAAAAGTCAAAACCAAATATCTTTATTTTCACCTAAAAATCAAAACATTGAACAATAAAACTGAAAACATTTATTTATAACATTATTATTTAATTAAATTATGTTATATACTCATAACATTATAGGCAATTTTCTTTGCTTTTTTGTGATAAATTTGATTTTTTGTGAATTATACTACAAGTTCTCATATATTTTATTGTCTAACTGAAATTTTAATTATCACTACCCTATTCTACATTCATTTAATGTTATGGTTAGATTCTTAGCAATAACAGATATATCAATTTTTCAGCATTTATCAGAAAATCCAATATGTATTTTACAGAACATCTTTTACAATGTTATCAGAGACTCATAGAACAATGAAGTATATTTTTACCACTTATATATGAACCTAAAGGAATTGCAAAAATGTAAATAACTATAAATAAAAGAGCTGGAGAATATATTGTTTTTTTAGTTCAGGAAAACTTCTAATAAGGTTTTTAAAAATTAGTAGAGCTCTGATATTAAATCTATAATATACATTGTTTTACTCATTTAAATATGTGTTTATATTATATTTATATTATTCTAAAATAATAATCAAAACATCTATAGGAATTTAAGTAGCATAAAAAGTAATAAAATGCAAAAATTGACAGTATTGTTGTGAATGTTAAATGATTCACTGATTAAAAAATATACAAAGAAATTAATAATTTCAAATGATGATATTAGAATGAAATAAAGTTTCAATATTTAATAAAATTTTGATTTATAAATTATAAATTAAATGAAAACAAAATGATTAAATATATAATTTTTAATATATACGAAATACTTTTGAATTGTAATAAAATGAAATTTAGTGATATAATAAGGAAAAAATTAAACAGATTATAAAGTAAAACTACTATAAACTTTTAAATACTGTATTATTTTACTTAATATAATATTTTCAAAAATTATCATTACTGTATATATTTACCTTTTTTAGTAATGTCTTTAGACTTGCTTCAGCTGTTGCTTGTTCAGAAATCTTTCGAATTTCATCAGCATAATCATATACAGAAATTTTCTCTAAATTCTCTATTGTAATTATTTGTTTTTCATCAAATGGTTGTTGAAGTGCATTGTAAATCAATTGCCAATGATATTCTTCCATCGTTGGATTTAACAAACATAAAATAACTGGAAGCTAATTAAATAAAATAAAAAGTTTACAAGTAATTCATATACAAATTTGTTATACTCTGTAATATTTCTTTATATCAAGTTTCAGTTATTAACTATTTTATTGTATTAAAACAAACAGATATCTTCACTTTAACGACTTATAATTATTTTGTTTTATTAATTTATTCAATTTTCTTTATTATGTTGATGGTGATGATTCTTTGATCTGAGATTCTTGATTTGAGATTGAGATTAGGACCTTGAGGGTTTGGATTTGGATCATTCTGGACTGGTCTGGATCAAGAAAGTTCTTCTTCTAGGCACAGTTGAGGTAATGTAAAAATCTGACAAAGTACGATTGGCACTGACACAGGAAAATTTTGATGACTTTAATTAATTCAAGAGTGACTGGTAATGACTGCCTAAACTTGCAGTTCCTGGCTATATTGACTTGGAGAAATTGAGATAGTAGGTCAGGAGGTTATGAGAAAGTATCGCTTTCACTGCTTAGAACTTAACAAATGATTTACTCCCAGGTGTGAAAGTTGATGTTATGACTTTAAATTGTTTACATTGAAGTCTGATTTCTCACAATAGTATGTCTCATTGTATTGTGGCCTGTATAGCTGCCTGTGGAAACCATATTCGTTATTGAACAAACAGGTGTCTGTTGCATATAATATGATTGTTTGTTCTTTTAATCATTTGCATATGTCCCTCTCCTCTATCAGTCTTGAGATGTACTTGTAGCTACATGCACTCCTTCATGATGTTGCAATTTCACTTTTGAAAAGTGTAGCTCTTTACTCAAGCAGTAAGACTAGCTCTGCTAACAATGGAGGTCTACCACAGATATAGGTTGAAGTGAAAGATTTAACAGAGAAGGCAAGAAAAGAATAGGACAAAGAAGAAAGAATGAAAAACATCCTAAAGAACCTAACTAAAATATGGCATACATGGCCACAAGGGGACTCATGTTAATGAAGTATTCTGCTAAAAGTTTAATTAACATAAAAAATGCATTAAGAAAATTTAAGATGGTCTCAAGCTAAGTTTCAGGATAGATTTTAAAAATAAGCCAAGATTAACGTCTTCTCTTTATCACAAGCTTAATGGCTTTAATACACGAAGACAAAAGTTGTTTTACCAGTTTATTATTTAAAGAAAAAGAATGATTACACTAAATAATAATAGTTTTCCAATGAATTTTTAGTCTTTTTCCTCCTTTTTTCAATGAACTTCACAGCTACCATACTGTCCACATACTTGTAGATGAATGTACACAATGTGTTAACTACATAAAAATTCACAGAAAAAATATTTCAGGTAAAAGTTTATTCATTTTTTTTTTATAGAATCATAATATGCAATAAAAAATGCAGGTTATAAGTTAAGAAAATAAGTTGATTCTGTTTTTCTGTAATTCTGTTTTTATCAGCTGTAGTGCAATCTATGATGAAACCAATAATGTCATCTTGCGGCACCCTTGAAGTCTAACATGTTTGGTTTAATAAATTTTTTTCAAGATGTATATTTTTTTAGTTATTTCAATGGACTGATTAAAATAAACCATATGTATACATCAAATGAAATGAAAACAAAAAATTAAGCTACTGTATGTAAGAAAATTTTTTATTTTAATTTTGAGACATTAAAAGAAATGTTCTAACTTTTGAGCTTTAACACAAGGTTTTCTAGGATAATGTTTTTGCCAAAGTGATAATTTGCCTTTAGGAATAAAAAAAATTATTTCTTTGTAGGAATTATTATTTGTAGGAAAATTATTTCTTTGTAGGAAAATTATTTCTTTTGAGCAATTATTATGCAATTTAATGTTAATAATAACTCACAAATATAATAATAAATTAATATAATATAAAGGAGAAAAAACTAAAAGAAAAAATTTCACTTAACAAAATCATCAACACAAAAAGATTTGCAGCCCCCATTTAGACACCCCCTAATAAAAATATCATTTGAAATCATCTACTATTAGCAAATTACTTCAAATAATATGAGTTGATGCCAATTGGTAGAAAATGACATTAAATGATAATAATTAGCAATTAATTTGCAATCATTTACTTTGTAGATGAGAATATTAAATAATATCAACTGTTATCAAATTATTTTGTAATGTAATCACATTTTTAAATTCTAAATACATGATATCAATTGATGTTAACTGACATCATTTAGTGAGTGACATTAAATGGCATCAAATGATACCAATTAATATCATATGGTACCATTTGGCAAATGTTCTGTTTATCATTAATAGTGTATTGTTCAATTTTATATTACTTCAAATTTCAAATATATCAAATCAATTTACAAGTTTTTATCTAGTTTTTAATATACCATTTAATATACATTAGTCACTTAAAATTGTTTTGACAATAACTGATATCAATTAGTCAGATGAAACTGATCAAAAAACCATTTCATGAATAATAGCAATTAATATTATTTCATAATTACTAGGGCAAATGTAAGGTCCTAGACATGGTCTGAACACTAACCAAAAGTCACTTCTCAAAACAAAGAATTTTTATTGTAAAAATATTTCCTTTTAATAATTTGTTTGCCATCAGAATTTCGAATGACTGGCATTTGGGTTAATAATGTTAAAGTATACAATTCTTAATTTAAAAAATGTCAGTTCCAAGATCAGTAAACATTTCCAGTTAGGATCAGAAATTGGCATCAAATTAAACATTGGCATTGACCTTTCCGAAGGCCTGAGTTGATCTTGAATCACCTCTGAAAACAGATAAGACCTCAAAGTTGAGACTTTTTTCTTTTACTCCTTAAACTTTTCCTTAAAAAGGTTTTACTGTAATTTGTTTACATTTGTGTTTCAACAAATAATACAATTCACTAATAAGTTCTAAAATCATGATCATCAATGAAACTTAAATACAGTGGAACCTCGGTATACGACCTTAATCCGTTCCTGGTGTTTGGACTTATACCGAATAGGATTTATACCGAACCAACCTTTTCCATAAGAAGTAATGTAAAAATGATTAATTCGTTCTCATGTAAAAAAAATGGCTGGCTTTAAACACCTCGCTTTCCGTGCTAGTTTCTGCTTGATTTTTCATGAGATCAGCATGTATCCTTTTAACTTTCTCGCAAATAATTTCTTCCGATACGCTGTCGCCGGCACGCCGTTTTTCATTTATCCAAAGCAAAAGCAATTTCTCGACATGATCTAATGTCTTCGATCTCTGTTTAGAAATTGATTTAACCCCTTTCGCAACGTTAGCAAATTTAATAATGTCTTTATT
>NW_019386965.1:15880-16915 GCF_000671375.1 Centruroides sculpturatus | reverse complement strand
TCTTAATAGATGTAATAATTATAATTTTTAGTTAAATAATTTAGATCTACTGGAAGAAAAGAATCAGCCCAAAGCGGGACTCGAACCTGCAACTCCTGCTTACCATGCAGATGCTTTACCAATTATGTTACCTGGACCTCCAGTCCAATCCCATTTTCCAGTATATATAACATTATGCTATAACCATCGTTGGTTACTACAATGCCAGCTGGGGACACATCAAGTGTCCTCATCCTGTAAACTCCCACATAAGGCACTCAACCAGCCATTGTATATGCCGGCAAAGTATATATATAAACAATACCCGATAGCATACGGCTTTGGTATTACAATGTATCAAGTTTAGTAGAGTTATTTGTTTATATATATGCCCATCTTCCAGTATGTTATATACTGAAAGACAGGATCAGACTGGAGGTCAGAGTAGCATAACTGGTAATGCATCCACATGGTAAGCAGGAGTTGCAGGTTCCACTCTGGGCTGATTCTTTTCTTCCAGTAGATCTAAATTATTTAATTAAAAATTATAATTATTAAATTTATTAAGAGATGGCACCTAACACCTCCCTCTAGTGTCAAATTATTTGGTAATATATTAATATTATAGCCATTTTTAGTTTGATAGCATACAGTAGTAATTAACATTAAATCTTACTAAAACCAATAATCGGTATTAAATAATCGTAAAATGTACTGCGAACGTTTTCGGTTCCTTCCCTAGGACCTTTCTCAAGCAGCGATTCGTCTTTAGAATAACCTTGAACGAAGACCAGTAAATAGCGATATTCGAAAAATTATTCTTCCGAACAACATTTTGACTTTTGAAATGTTGTTCGGTAGAATAATTTTTCGAATATCGCTATTTACTGGTCTTCGTTCATAGTTATTCTAAAGACGAATCGCTGCTTGAGAAAGGTCCTAGGGAAGGAACCGAAAACGTTCGCAGTTCATTTTACGATTATTTAATACCGGTTATTGGTTTTATTAAGTGGTTATTTTTATATTAATCCGGTATTTGAAGATTCTTTATCTATA
>NW_019386965.1:0-12513 GCF_000671375.1 Centruroides sculpturatus | reverse complement strand
ATACATATATATATATATATATACAAAAAGCAAATAGAAAACCAATGAAATAAACAAGTATTAAATATATATCTGTTCAAAAACTATATGACTCCATTAGTTAAGTATTGTAAGCATTAAGAATACAAAGCTAAGAAGTTTTCTTTGAAGCTTTTATCAATATTAAATAGTTTTTAAGATGTTTTGTCTCATCACAACTAAAAAAACAAATTTTTCAAAATAAACTGATTTGAATAAAAAGTTTTCGAACATACTCAAACTGCACTATTTGAATGTTTGAAGATAGTACATTACTGAAAATTCATGTTTTAAGGCATAAAACAAGTTAAGCCAACCTGTTAGAATAAAAAGTCTATAATGGACTAACTGTTCTTTATTACAAGTTGTGAACCGAAGATGAAATGAAACATCTCAAAAAAATATTTAACTTTTAAAACCTTCAAAAGGACTCCTTAACTTTTAGCATTCTTAATATAAACATTAATTTATAATATTTAAATATATAATTATTTCAATTATCATCTGTATTTAATTTCATATATTGTACTATTATTATTTGATATATAATTTAAAAATCGTAATTGAATTTTATCTTGGCAACTTTTATTCAATTTCAACATAATTGAAGATTTTTTCTATCATTAAAATTTTATATAAAAAACTTTATAATGAAATTATTATTTACAATAACTTTCTAATTCAAACTTACTTTATATAATAATACTTATAAATACAAATAATTTATAAATTACTACTTAATTAGCATTTCAAAAATTTATAAACAATTTATAGATACTGTATAACAATAATAAATTTCATTGCTCCCTTCAAAATGCAAAAATTGTCCAAACATCTGGTCTAAAGGTACACATACATATATATATAAACAATACCTGATAGCATACAGCTTTGGTATTACAATGTATCAGGTTTAGTAGAGTTATTTGTTTATATATATGTCAAATAAAAATAATATCAGACTGGAAGTCCGGGTAGCATAATTGGTAATGCATCTGCATGGTAAGTGGAAGTTGCAGGTTCGAGTCCCACTCCAGGCTGATTCTTTTCTTTCAGTAGATCTAAATTCTAATTCAAACATTTCATCTCAAACACTTCCATTTAGTTCTAAGCAAAAATCCAACATCTTATAAAACTTAAATTACTAATACAGTGAAACCTGTTACGGCAACCACCCACAGTTCCTTCAAAAAGTGGTCTTTTAGACAAGTAGTCGTCCAATACAAATGATGCTGTAATATCATATTTCTGTACGTATTTTGTGCACTTTTCAGCCATTTCCACTAAGCAAAACGTGGGCAAAAGCAAGCAAAGTTTTTCAACAATAGGGCTATGTTGGTAATGTATTTTATTCTTATCGGATAACTCGATTTACAGGAGTCATCGTGATTTTACAAGACAGACTTAATACCAATATTTTAAAGATTAATACAATAGTCGCATTTTCTCTATTATAATGCACACTTTCTTTTTTCCAACTTAATTAATTCAACTTGGTTGTTTTCATTCACTTCATAGTTATGTGTATTATGTCATTGATATACAAGCACATCATATCTCTACATCACTTTGGTTTTGGTATTTGTTAGTTTAATCTTATTTTAACTTTAAAAATACTGTATTTTTTAAATATTTTCTTAAGTACAATAAGAAAAATTATTAATTAATAATAAAACAATTTTATTATTTTTTCTCATTATACAATTTCATTAGATTCTGCGATTGTCATTGCAGAATCAAAAAAGGAAGGTTGCCTGTAAAACTGATTTTTGCATTAATGCGTTTATTGTTTTTTGAATATTTTGTGAGCAAAAATTACTTGGATATTATTTTTCTAAAAATATCGTGGAAATAAGGTAGGTTGATACAGAAACTATTTATCGCACATGTACTGTATCAAAAGCTTCAAAATAAATAAATAAATAAATAAAAATAAATTTTATCAAATGATGAGATCAGCTGATTAACTGTATCATGTACAATATTTTATACCCCCAAGGAAAATACTGTAGGTCTATGGTAAAATCAATTTCGTTTTCCCATAAACTTCACAACATAAAAACTTTATGTTGTGATAACTTTAACACATCTAACGACAGCACTTTGCATTTCTTTCGTTTTTTGGACAATTTCAAACTGAAGTGAATTTCCTTTGTTGCTAGAGTAATTCATTAACACCTGCACCTAATTTCAAGAGTGGGAGAAGTGCCCAAGGTGGGTTTGAACAAGAGTTTAGACTAATTCATTACATTAGGCGAGGGGAAACATTGTTGAACAATAGTTTAGACCAGATATATTCATGGAAGTGGTTACTTATTACAGTTGTTGTATGCTGTTTCGGACCAAAAATCGATGCCTGCGGTTGTGTTACACAGATGGTCATTTAATACAGGTAACTTATACAAAGACTGTATGGATAAACTATTTGGTGCCAGAAATTTTTGCCCATTTTGACAGGTGCCCATTGAATGCAGGTGGTCGCCTAAGCAGTGTTCACTGTATATACATTTATTCTTTAAATACATGAAATACATGTTTCCATTAAAATTTGCTGTTGAATATTTATTGTCATTCAATACAAAAATATGAAATTATCATGACCATACTATTGAAAAGGTATTCCTATATTACATTTTAATTTCTTGATATGTTCATACATACAATTTATTATGTTTATGATTTTTATATGCCTAAGACATAAAAAGACAGTCGTAGTAATTAACAAACAACTCTACTAAGCCTGTTACATTTAATACCAAAGCCAACCACTATCATATGCTATCAAGCTAAAAATGGCTATAATATTAATATATTACCAAATAATTTGAAACTAGAGGCAGGTGTTAGGCACTATCTCTTAATAGATGTAATAATTATAATTTTTAGTTAAATAATTTAGATCTACTGGAAGAAAAGAATCAGCCCAAAGCGGGACTCGAACCTGCAACTCCTGCTTACCATGCAGATGCTTTACCAATTATGTTACCTGGACCTCCAGTCCAATCCCATTTTCCAGTATATATAACATTATGCTATAACCATCGTTGGTTACTACAATGCCAGCTGGGGACACATCAAGTGTCCTCATCCTGTAAACTCCCACATAAGGCACTCAACCAGCCATTGTATATGCCGGCAAAGTATATATATAAACAATACCCGATAGCATACGGCTTTGGTATTACAATGTATCAAGTTTAGTAGAGTTATTTGTTTATATATATGCCCATCTTCCAGTATGTTATATACTGAAAGACAGGATCAGACTGGAGGTCAGAGTAGCATAACTGGTAATGCATCCACATGGTAAGCAGGAGTTGCAGGTTCCACTCTGGGCTGATTCTTTTCTTCCAGTAGATCTAAATTATTTAATTAAAAATTATAATTATTAAATTTATTAAGAGATGGCACCTAACACCTCCCTCTAGTGTCAAATTATTTGGTAATATATTAATATTATAGCCATTTTTAGTTTGATAGCATACAGTAGTAATTAACATTAAATCTTACTAAAACCAATAATCGGTATTAAATAATCGTAAAATGTACTGCGAACGTTTTCGGTTCCTTCCCTAGGACCTTTCTCAAGCAGCGATTCGTCTTTAGAATAACCTTGAACGATATTTATTGGTCTTCGTTCATGGTTATTCTAAAGACGAATCGCTGCTTGAGAAAGGTCCTAGGGAAGGAACCGAAAACGTTCGCAGTACATTTTACGATTATTTAATACCGGTTATTGGTTTTAGTAAGTGATATTTTTATACTAATTCGGTATTTGAAGATTCTTTAACATTAAATCCTTACATAGAAAGCAAATACAATTAAACCTGTCTATCTCAAAAATGTTATCTCAAAATTCATTTCTTCCTCTGCATTTTCAGCTTAAATTCAATATATTTTTCATGTTTATCTCAAATAATTTTCTCCCGAAACCTCTATCTCAAATTATGGACTTAAGTGTCAATTACAACTACATTTTGATAGCATAAACATAGTTGAGAAACACCTCTTGCAATAGAGTACATAGTTTCAATTAATGCTGCTTTTCTCTGATTGGCTATGAGTTTGGTTTCCATTTTATTAATTAAAGTCAGTCATCAGAAATTACTGACAAATTATTTCTCTTATGTAAAAAATGTTTTATTTATATCTAATACAAGTGTATAAAGTGTATACTGTATTTGCTATTATATTAGTGAAATACTGTACCTCCAATCAAACTTATTACTGTTTACTGTGTAGAAACCTCTATATCTTGAAACCTGCCTATCTCAAATTTTTTTTCTCCTTGTTAGATTCAAGATAGACAGGTCCAACTTTATTAGAAATTTTAATATATCCATTACTCTAAATATGATATTGCTTTTTAGTACATTAAAAATACAAACCTAGAAAACTCTTTATTTTCATTTTCTTCATCTTTATGTTCATTTGTTTCTAAAAAATAAATTGTATTGAAAAAATATAAATACAAATTTTTAAATTATTTAATAAAACTATTCAAATATAATAATAACATATATCTTTCAATATTCAATTTCAAATTCAATATATAACATTTATCTTTCAATACTGAAGATAAATAATAATAATAACAATTTCTGATATAAGTAATAATGAATCTACATCAGTTAAATAAAATAAGAATAAAAATATTAACTTGCCTTGTGTAGCTTCAAACTGTTCTAAGAGACTATTTAAATCTGGTGCTACAAGAACTAAAGTTCAGAATTTTTTAAAATTTACAATAAATTCAAATATAAAACGTATGAAAATTTACGGCTTTTACCTGTTTCATTACTTTTTTCAGAATCATATAAAGACTGTTCATTTTCATCAATCCTATTATTTTCTAAATCATCTTTATTAGAAGTTTTGTTGTTAAATGTATTTATTGGCAAAGTTCTACTTTCCTGACTGATTAGTTTTTGTTCATTATTATTGCTTTTCAATATCATACAAGATTGAGAATTGTCTTTAATATTATTATCGTCATCTACAGTTACAATATCAATTTCTTCATCATCATCTTCAACTCTTGATAGTTTGATTATCCTACCCAACTCAGAACTTTTGTTATATATATGTATTTTATCATTTTTATAATCAATACTATCAATATGAAACATTTTTCTGTCAATCCCAAACTGTACAATCCCAGCTGTCATAGCACTATTCAAAATTAAAGCTGTTTCACCATTTGTTTTGGTATCTGTTACCTTATTTGTTTCTGATCCACAAGTTGATGAATTATTTTCACTATAACAATCATCATCATCCTCCAA
This sequence comes from Centruroides sculpturatus, assembly GCF_000671375.1. NCBI lineage: Eukaryota > Metazoa > Arthropoda > Arachnida > Scorpiones > Buthidae > Centruroides > Centruroides sculpturatus. Next base: position 7,210 of record NW_019386965.1, on the reverse strand, counting down.
AAGTGGGCCTGCTAAAATATCTAGCTGATCAGGCCACACTTTATTCAACTGAAATTTCCTCATTTCTGATTTGAAGTCATTATATTTATCACTGTTAATATGATATGGCTGCAAGAGAAATGATAAAATATTATGTTTAATATATAAATATTAACAGCAAATTTTAATATTTAAATAAATCTATTTAATATAATCTAATACTAAAATAAATTAACACTTTTAAATGTGATGCTGTTTTTAATCAAGAAAATTACTTTCAATCACTTTAATTATATATATAAAAAATTAATTAACCTTAGAAATATTCTAAATAAAATACAAGATAAGTGAACTGTCAAATTCAAAAGAAAATAATCAAACTGAAAAATTTCGAAATTATTTTCATTACTTTTTGTAAACATTGGGCACAGTGTAAGGTAAAGTGCCTTTAATACAGCTGAATAAGCAAGTTTGCTCGAGTAAATGGCATGCCAGGGTCGGGTACTCATGTTCTGTTGCTATCCTCTGAACCATGTACTCAAGCAACACCAACGCTTGGAACACACCTCCACCACGAGTGGTAATGCCAACCAGAAACCTCACAGTTCCCCACGTGTTCCCATCACGTTTAACCCGTATCTTAGAGCAGTACATACACAGACAGCCAGCAAGCATCGGGAACAGATAGCGTACAGGAGATGTCCCATGATTTTCGATATCCTACATAATAAAAAAGACCCTCCAGATCACACCAGGCTTCCCTGTGTTTATTCCATTCCACTGAAAGACAACAGGTGGGGCAAGGACTTATTATACATCAGTTCTACCAAGTGTTCCCTAAGTACCCATGTAAGGGAACACCGAGCAGATATCCAGCATGGGTGGTTCACCACTGCACTTGCTACGTATGCATCCGATCCAGATGTCAAGGCGCACTTTGACAGAGCTACAGTCATCATCAGCACACCCCATCAGTACCACCTTAAATGGCTAGAATCCATAGCCATTTACAAAACAGGCCAAGTAGCCACGTGCGTCAACTGGAAGGAGGAGCTAAATCTGTCGCTGGCCTGGCAGTTCCTTCTGGATGTCGACCCATGGCTACCTCGACCAGCTCATGACCACGTCAAGCAAAACTGACTTCGTCAAAATGACACTCAATTCCGTCGAATTCCACACGCTCCGTTCGGAAGCATTCTTAAGCTAGTTGACCTGAGGAAGAACTGCAAGATAGTTCGAAAACGTTTGTCACCCACTTATATTTCTTATACGTGTTATGCACCAGTAACAGGTTCAGGAAAGTGAGGATTTTGCTCCGGTGCTGAAGTTAGAGTGAACTTTGTAGCAATTAATTTAGGTAATTGAGGCCTTTTTTGAAAATCATATGTCAAAGTTAGTTGAAAATGGGTTTTTATTGCATCTGGCAATTCTAATGATGGATGATTTGCACATGAAATATTATGCAACAACAGTTAATGCCAACAGAAATATTCCACATGAAAGATTTTGAGATTTTACAAAAACCACACATCAACAGATAACATCAAGATTTATTCACAAAAACAGCAGATGTCTCTGACAGTTACTGTTTTTGTGATAAAGGTTGACTTACAAGATGAACAACTACATTGAAAGGTATTCTGAATCACAGTAGCCTCAACATCATTTGAAAATGTCCAATATTGATGAGTGTTTGTAACCAAGAAAGAAGAGGAAATTATTTGAGAAGCAAAAGTTCATGGTTTTAGCCACACAAACCACAAAAGGAAAGAAATAGAAAAATTTGTCATGGTTCCTGATTGAAGGTATTCAAATATCACCCATTTATCAAGTAAAAGTTGAATCTTAAATCAGCAAGGATTATAAAAGTCACTGAAGATGAAGAAGCTGTTCAAATACGTGACAAACATTCTGGACCAAACAAAAATATTCTTATTAGAAGCTGAAAGAAGTGGATCAATAAGTTGACATTGCCACAAGCCTACAATGATCCAATTCCTATACCGGACAAGAAACTTGTGGACTGCTGAAATAGTCAGCTTTCCTGTAGTAGGCAGAGAATAAGTAGTTCTACAAAAGTTTGTCAAGTTTTGCAGGTGATAAACAATGTGTGGACATTGAAAAGGAAGACAACAGCTGGGACAGCAAGGACTCAGAAATGATACATGCAAACTTTTTCATGCAAAAAGAATTATGAGAGTCAAGTTTCTGAAAAGAACAGCTTAAGTCAGTTACCAAGAATTTAATTTTTCTTGGGTCCTGTCAAAGGCAATATTTTGGAAATAAACCAAAAGCCTCAGAATAGCTCACTGTTTTGGCAAATGGGAACAAGAGATGACCATGTGCAATGGAAATTAATAGAAATTATTTTTTTCCAATTTTTTCAACAGTATGGATTTTGACATATATTGTTTTTGCAAAAAAAGGGTTCAATTACTATTATTTACATAATATCCTAAAATAATTACTGACTGAATTAAATTTGAAGTTTCAGTTCAAACATTAAATACTTAAAAATAATATTTTTGTTTAACACAAATTCATTTATAAATATTCTACACATTAATTTGTTATAATATCTACACCTTATCCTTCATAAATTTTAATACAAAAATAAAGAAAATAAAGAAATAAATAATTTCTTTTAAATAAAATAAAGAAAACAATTCTTTTAAAATAAAGAAAACAATCTTAATTTTTCATAATTATTATAGATCAGGGCTTCTTAAACTATGGGTCGTGATCCCATTTGGGGTTGCTTAGCGAAATCTTGGGGTCGCAAGATTTTAATGCAAAATAGTGAAAATAATTCATGAGAGTTTGAAAATGGCAGGTTTTGTATCATAGGTTTCATGAGTTGTGTTTTGTGTCACTTCTGGTGCAGCAAGACAATGATTCAGCAACAATGATTGTAGTGTGAACTAGTGTAGTGTTGTCATTTTTCCGTTGTCTCTGTTCCATTGTAACACAAGAATGAACTGTGGTAGTACACTATTATTGTTTTTGCAAATCTGTATATATATCTTTATTTTATATTTTTTGGGTCACAAAAAAAATCACAATCATAAACGGGGTCGTGAATAAAAAAAGTTTAAGAAGCCTTGTTATAAATCATCACTTTTGAATATTTGCAACACAAAAAAAAAAATTTTTATCTTACCTGAGAATTTTCTGTAAAATTCACTTCATTAGTAAGTGATTGATTAGAAAATTGGTCGAAATTGTGGCAACATATTGTATCAGATAATGACTGATTGAAAATATCAAAAACTGTATCTCTGCTTTCATTACTTAAAATATCTTCCACCTATTTGAAAAGGTAAATATTTACTTAATACACAACTGAAAATAATTACTAAAATAAATTCTATACTATTTTTCTTACTTTAGAATTTCTACATTAGTCATTTAATTACATTAAAATATTTAGAATGCAAAAATAAATAATACTTTAAAAATTTTCTCTAATTATTTACTTGATACAAAGCTGATCCTGAGACATATGATTCAATAGAAGTTTTATCAATAATTCTTTCTGCATTGTCATGTGGACCAATCAAATTGCTCCTAATAGTAAATTATAAAAATACAAATATTTTAAAAATATATTTATGTTATAAATTATTTACTTAATTATATTAAGATATTTAATAAATTTTAAAAATTCTAAGATAAAATATAGCATAGATATTCAGTGAGAAAACATGCTATGTTATCAACATTTTCATCCCATCAAATAAATTTAGGGCACAACCAACTGTATATCTACACCAAAATGGAAAAAGATAGCTACACTATTGTAAAATACTTTTATGTAAAATACTATCAAAAAAATAGTAAAATATGAATTATTATTCATCTGTTGTTGCTTGATAGAGCCATTAAAAATGTAAATGTTATTTCATAGTGGCTTGAGACAATACAGAAATAAATAGGGTAAGAGAAAAAGCATAGTATCATTCAGATAATGTAATAGGGAGAATAGCAATATTGAGCAAACAACTGGCAGATACTTTCTGAAATCATCATGTATACTGCACATTTACTTTAATGTTTTACCATTTGATTACATACACAGCAAGTTTCACTTTATCATCTTTCAACAAATAAAAAAAATTATCACTCTTATTCTCATTTTGTTTAAAATGGTAACAGAGTATTACTTCAGAGTTAAATTTTATAATACACTTCTCTAAAAAGAAAACATTAATGTGCACATAAAATTGAATTGAATAAAATATATTTAAAGAAATAAATTCAAATACTATGTAAAATATATTCATCTCCAGAAGCAGATGAACAGATATAAAATTTTTTTGACTAATTATCTTGGATTAAATCAGTTTATACATAGGTTAATAACTGCTACTTTACAATTGGATTGCTACTTTAATATTAGACAAAAGGTATTAACCCTGGCATCCAGGTAGACTTCCCGAGACAACCTCCTACAAAATGAATCTAAACCATATGTCCTTAAACATTTGGAACAAGTGAAAATTTACAAGACCACCTGCCATAATGCAGCCATAAACTATCACAATGTTGATTCCTTACCCACTGCCTGGAAATGTTATAAGAAATGTTATATGAAACTGTTATAAGAAATGTAAACCTCCCTCCTCTCTTCTTACGTCATACACCCCAGGTTCCGCAATCCCCAGTGTCTTCTCAGCAGTTTGTTTGCCTAACAATACCCATTTAACAAGGGAGAAAATGTTTGCACTGTATAATTTTCTTGCTGGTTTGTTAGGTATGTGCAGAATTTATACATAGATCTAATTACTAGATTACTAATTCAAAAATGTGATGATGATAATTCAGTTAAAGAAAATACAACTCTACTTAAATAAATATACAATATTTAACCACATAATTACAGAAACAAGTTTTTGATTAGAGGCAGTCTAATCTTCAAATCAAAAACTGCAAATAAAACCACAAGTTAGACTCTATTAGTAAGAAGTTTATATATAACAAACACATATTACATTTTATGCAGAAACATTTTACAAAGTATCAATTAGTGTCAATCTTTCAACTGTCCTATACTTTGAGATTTTCTTATAAATGACAAAAATTCTTTATGAATTTTCTGCCACGAGTGTTTTTTCCTATTTATTGAATTTATGTCATATGCCTTTTACTCTGTTGCTAGCAAGCTTTAATTAAGTCTAATAAAACAGTTTTCTTGTCCAAAAAGTGTCTCATCAACATTAATGCATGTACATTCATATTTTCTGCTGCTTTCTCTAATGTCATTACAAAAGCACTAATTGGTTAAAATGTCAAAATAGAAGGGAAGAGCAATTTTAAAACATAACAGTGTCCATGCAGCTTAAATTATAGTAAAACTTTAAAACTTGTAAAATTAAAACCTAACTTTACAGTAAAATTTGTGAAATTAAATTACAGTAGCAGCTCTAAGGTGCTACTGTAATTTAATTTCACAAGTTTAATTTCACTTTTCAAATTTAATTTTGTTTGTGAAAAGTGATTTAAAGCTGCATGTTAGCATTTCTGTAATCAGTCCATAATATCAAACTAGCAGACCAGGCTTCAAACATTTGTTTCACAATTTTTTCAGTTTTGACAGAGAGTGTGCATGATGCATTGAAGACAGCTATATTCTTTCAGGTGAAGACAGCTATATTCTTTCAGCTATATTCTCTATATTCAGAGACCCATGTCTCATCTGTCAATAACTGATCCAAATATTCATCTCTTCATCTGTGGTTGCATTCAAAAAATGCCGAGATGCAAAGCAACAATTTGTTTCTGCTTGTATCCCAGTGTAATCATTCATGGAACTAATCTTGCACAAATCTTTTGATAGTGAAGGTAAATAGTGACAATTTCATAAAGGACAGATCAAAAAACAATAGAAAATACCCATTAAGCTCATTCATAATGAAACACCTGTTTTTACAAACATGTGCATCAACACAGTTGTCAACTTGTTGGTGATAATAATGGGACCAGAACATGGTTCTTCATAGAGATTTGTTTTTCCTTGACTAGTTGACCCACTTATACACATTTCCCTCATTCATAATATCATCTCCATAAGCTGATGCTACATTTCAATAGATCAAATATTTTTTTGCAAAAAAAAATTTCTTAACCACTTCTACTACTTTAATAATAGTTCAGTAGAAACAAATATTAAAAGATCAAACAGTTAGTGCCAGCAATCAAAAGATATATTATTGAACATACCTTGCAATTGGCAGAGTTGTTGATTGGCATGCTTTTCTATAAATAGCTAATAAATATTGTCCACAACAAACAGAAGCATACAGAAGCTCAAAACTTTTCTAGAAATTCAGTGAACAATAAAAGAATATCTCTGACCTTATCAATAAAAGCTTTGATCAATGATCTGCATAGATGTTATGTGCAAATGGTTCTTACTTTAAAAACAACCCTTGCATCAGCTATCATCAGCTATTTTATATATGTGAAACACTTTAATAGTCTGTAAATTGAATTTTTTTATTACTTAAAAAACTTATTAATGAAAAACATACAAATATACCAAAAAAACCATTAAAACTATTTAATGACAAATTTTTATTTTTACAAAAAAATTTATTTATTTGAGACTACATACAAGATGAGTCAATTTCATTCAGTCCCATCACACACTGTTGAGGTAATAACAATTCCACGGAGTCGACCTTTTATTGTAGGCTACTCGTCCGCCATCCGATGCAAAAATGTTAAAATAGGTCGACTCCACCATAGAATTGTTATTACCTCAACAGTGTGTGAAGGGACCAAATGAAATTGACTCATCCTGTATGTATAGTCTCAAGAAATATATTTTTTCTGTAAAAGTAAATTCGTCCCGGCAAATTTTTAAAAATGTTTTTATAATGACACAAATGTTTTTAATATTCATTAATATATAAATACTGAATTACTTGATGTTGTTCATGAGTAACAGGCAAATACACTTACATAAAGCTCTTTGTCTCCAATGGCTTCTTCATTAGAGAATAAGTTTTATCTTCTGAAATCGATGGATCTACTGATAATGAATCAATGGATTTCTCACAAGATACATTAGATGCCGATAAAGATAACGGAGAGAAAAGCAATAGTGATGCATCTAATGTATCTTGTGAGAAATCCATTGATTCATTATCAGTAGATCCATCGATTTCAGAAGATAAAACTTATTCTCTAATGAACGATTACTCTCCCAATGAACATGTTAAGGCACCTG
>NW_019386964.1:11623-16659 GCF_000671375.1 Centruroides sculpturatus | reverse complement strand
TATTTCTTTTAATCGAAAATATTTTTAAAAAATTTACAATTTTGTAAAAGTTTCTTTTTAAAAAGAGAAAGTATTTTGTTTTCTTCAATAAAGTTAACAGAAATTGTTAATGCTCTTTTTATAAATATTACCTAATTCAATTTTATTGATGATATTGTCGATTTTAAAACTCAACAAAAGAAAATGGCTCGATTTCGTTACTTATATCCTGAAATCTTCTTAGAGGCAATTACGACTTGGAAAGAACTATAGTGTAAAGAGAAGTTAGTTTTTTTTTTTTTTTTTTTTTATCACACCAACCTGTTCCATCTTGGAAAGTTTCTTTTCATTTCTTTCCATTCCATTCTTGTCTAGCTCAAGGTACAGTCTAACCTTACTTCTTTGAAATCATATAATTCAAAGGTATTTCATAGCTCTTCCCTTTCGGAATAAGTTCAAGTTATAGAATGAGAATGTTATTATATGTTAATCGAATTGCAGTTGCAGCTAAAGCTGAAACTTATTTATATAGATTTCAACAAAATCGTCAAGATAAATGTTCGTGTTTGTTGCTTTCTAGGAGAGTCGTTGAAATAATTCTTTCTTATCCACGCCTTCCAGCATTTTTCTAAAGATTAATCTTTTTTTTTTCTCTGTTGATATATAAATATTCGTTTATAAGTAAAATCTTCGAAATGCTTTTTTTATTATGATTTTTAAATAATTCCTCTACTAGATTTTTGTATTGAAGCATTCAGGATTCAATCCTTTAACCAGCATCTTAAATAAATAACTTTATAAAATGAATGGTTATGTAAAAATCTTTTATTGGTTAGAGGTGTTATTCTACTCTATAAATCATTATTTTATGTATTACAGCTTATTTTCTTTACATAGATTTATCATAAACATAAAAACAACAAAAGAAAGTATTGAAGCTTAATGCTAAACATTTTACTTTCGACGTTACTCAGCTCTTCGAGCGTATTGATATGTGGCATTTCTGAAGGAAAATATTCAACAATTACAAGAGAATTTTTCAAAGTAATGGAATTGGTTTTGAAAATAAATATCTAATTATTTATGTTTTGATGAGATGTTCTCCATTGTTTATGGAATAAATGCGATTTATCGCATTTATTCCATAAACAATGGAGAAAATCTCATCAAAATATCTTTATTATATGTATCACGAAACCCGAAACATGCAAAGAATATTAGGAAAATTTTATCTATCGTTGGAACCGTAATAATCTGCTAGCATCGAGATATTGATCTCTTTGAAAATTGACTAGCGATAGTCCTGTTGAATCATCATTTATCCTTTCAACTAGCGTAAGAATATATTTTTGCATATCTAAAAATTCTTAAGTGTTTATAGACTAAAAATATGCTTACTTGACTACTTTGTAATATTGATTTAAAATTTTCGGTAATGTCGCTACTTTACTCAAGTAAAAAAGATTTTTATTTGCTGAAAATATAAACTTTTACTAAATATTTTGATGGATAAACTTCTGTTTTTACAAGAATGTAATTTTAACTCCATATATGAAAATATTTTTCAAAAGTTTCTTGGTTTTTCCCCAGATGTTTGTTGCTTCTATAGAATGCATCTGTGATTTTCACTTGTTCTGAAATAAATTTTGTTTTCTTTTCAATAGAGCAACATCGAGTAAACAGAAAACTTTTCTTTCTCATACATCATTGGAATCTGTTAGAGTTAATTGATTCTTGATACACTGATGATGATGATCATTGCAAGTGTAAAGATCATAAAAACAAATTAAATTCCTATTTATTAATAATTTATTATGTTTCTGTGTTTTTTTCTTATTATTAATTATTAAAACTTGTACTATTCTTCATTTTTTTAATAAATAATATCAATCAAATAAAATTTTTAGATTTATTTTCAAGAAAAATCAATTTTATTTTCAGGTAAGAACAGTAGAATATTAAAGTTATTCTATCTGAAGATGATATACAAAAATTGTTTTTCTTTCTATTCTAAACATAAAATTGATTATTTTAAAAGTATATCATCTTAAAATCAATTCGATTTATTTATTTCTTTTTACTTCATATGAAGCTCAAATTTCTTAAAACGAAACAAGAAACAGATAAAACTTACAACATGAACAATGTGACAGATGTTCTCTGATGGGAGCCATTTTGACAGCCGAATTCTTGACATGGATTCATTGGCTGATCTCTCTTCTTTCATAGCCTCATGGAATTGTCTTCATCCTTCATGCTTAACTACTGAAAGATACTAGTTTTATCAGTATAATAAAAAATATATCTTTGAAATTGATGTACTTAAATGATTTTCCAAATGTTTTAATAAAATTTTACAAGTAAAAAATTGATTTATTTAAATCTATAAAGATTACAAAATATAATATTTAGATTGATTTTGTGTTAAAATAATTTTAAAAGGGCATTTAAGGAAACGTATTTTTATAAGATAAATTATTTAGTATTTATAACCGAAAAATACTTATTATTTATTTAAATAGGATTTATAAAGTATCACTTGAATAATAAATAACTTATATGCTTCAAAGAAACCATTTGATACATTTGAATTTATCTTTGGTTTGACAAGATATTAGGCTTCATATCACTCTTAAGTCAAATTACATTGTTGAAGTATAAAGAGATCTAGACTTTGACAAAACGGATAATGTTCAAAAGATCTTTATCAAATCAGAATACAAATCTTTCCTTTTCATATTAGAGACAAGAGTAAGTACAGGTTATTGAAGAAAATGAATTTAGAACGCATTCAGTAAACTGGGAATTTCTTTTATACCCTGGATCATTGCCAGATAAAGAACATAATGGTAGAGTAAATGACATCCATACACTCGATAAAATATATTTTAAATGCCAAAATTATCCCAAACAATTACTTTTATTTCAGTTGAAAAATTAATGAAAAGAAGGAAGAACTTTTTAAAAAACGTTTATAAGATTTCACTAATGCTCTTTTTTTTTTACTTTAAAAAATAAAATATAAAAGTAAATCATTAAAAGTTTCTATATTTTAAACGATTATTAATCTTAGTCATGAAAAGAATAAAAAAATAAAATAAATAAATAAATAAATAAGAATTTTTTTAAAAAGTAGATAGATAAATTTAACAAAGTTTTGGTCTCCTGTTCAATTTTTCTATCATTAGATAATACAGAAATACAATCTATTCTCTTGCTAAACTAAGTTCTCGGGGAATAAGGGACTAGCGAATTTAAGCTCTGCCCTACACGTTTACCATCGAAACGCTTTACTGAAATATGAAATATGACGGAGATTAATACACCCTTCAACCTTCCACACCTTCCTCTGTTCTCACTTCTTTTAAACGTACAGAAAATGATGTAATGGAGTTCCAGGCCTCCAGTCTTCTGAGAACGTACAAGAGGAGCTTTCAAGAGTAAGGATGGGACGAAATCGAAAATGATAACACACATCCCGTTGCTATAGTAACGCCGTTGTTTCCAGAGCCACTGATTACAGCACTCGAAGTAAATCGATTTGTCATCAAGGCATGATTTATCGGCACCTACTTGAAGGAATAGAGAAGGAAAGATTATACACAGTCAAAGAATTTTTTTTCTTTATTTTTTGTTTAATGGCATCTGACTATTCTTTTTCTAGTGTTATTTTTTACACTTTTCTCTCTCACCTGTTCTCAATCTACCTTTTGTTTTGATAGTAGTTGAGGGGGTATGAGGGAGTGCAGTTTTGGTGTTACCAGTTTGCAGGCAATGTTTCATTCTTACAGACGGTGTGGTTAGTTATTTTCTGAATCTCTTCGGGCGACGTATCCAATTCTTATTTGCACAACTTCAACGGTTTTTGGTTGCATATATTGTGTCAGTTTGAAACTACGTACAATAACAACTGTCACTACTATATATTTTATTGTTTGAAGATAGGTTTATCACGTTTCCATACCAAAAAATTTCTTTATACTTTTCAAGTGAAGAAAAGTACTTTTATAAGTTTTTCTTTTTTAAATTTATGATTCTAGCCATTTAAATACACAAAAATACACTTTAAAATCGATAAAAAAAAGGTGTTTAAATTAACTAAATTTCCTTCATGTGTAATAAATTAATAAAGCATTTCAAGTTTTTTGCCTATTTAAATTATAAAAATATGCTAAAAATTTTTAATTTTAAGATATTTTTTTTATTAATATTTATAAAAATAATTAAGTGACCGAATGTTTACTTATATTTTCTAACAAAATTCGATTAGATTGTCGGAAATATTTTTTATATGATGATGGATTGTATATACTTTGAAAGCAATATATTTCTTTATAGAAATTTTCGACCGGTGTTTGCCAATAATATTTTCAGATATTGTATTTTCGAATTTTTAAAAGTTATCTCTGCAATTTAAAATATGTTTTAATAGAAATTTTTTATATTTAGATACAGAAATTCAGACAGAAAAATAGAAAAAAATATATTAAAATATGAAGCATTTCTCTGCTTTAAAAATGTAATTTTTCTAGACTAAAATTAATAAATAAATAAGAAAATTAATATAAAATTATAATCTAATATATCTATAATTAGTATAATTATTTATTTATAAAGCTATTTATAATTATTAAACAATGTTTATTTATATTTTCATACATCAAATATTAAATATACGAAATTAATTTCAAAGTAAAATAAATAACTGATATTTAATTAAATTTTTATACATTTTACCTCCAAAAATATTTTAAAAAATTCGATTTAATTTTAATTAATTTATTTTATTTTAATTAATTTATTTTATTTTAATTAATTTATTTTATTTTAATTTATCAATTTTTATTTATTTATTTTAATTCATTATACTGTACTTCAATTTCATTCATTCCAATTTATAAAACTTTTTCTAACTGTATTTTACTTAAAGAAATATACTTAAAAAAGTATTAAAACTGAAAAGAAAAATAAAATTAAACGTCGAAGAAATAATTTATCTTTTTTTTAAAAAAAAAATAAAAAATAAATATATTATTAAATTTTAAATAATAAAATAT
>NW_019386964.1:0-8117 GCF_000671375.1 Centruroides sculpturatus | reverse complement strand
TTCAATATATATATATATATATATAAGTTTGTTTTATAAATAGGAAGCAGAACTAAAATTATGTAAATAGAATTGAAGAAGAAAAAAAAATTCAATTTAGATTTCAAAAATTTATTATTAAATATTTTATTTTACATTTTTTTATGACATTTATCATCGTAAAAAAATAAAAACTTTTTATATTTTAAAAATATTTCCGAATTTGTTCGTAAAGTACAGTACATATAACCAAAGCAATAAATATAGTTTAATATATATACAGTACAATATATATTAATATAAAGTATATATTATTAATATATTATACACTAAAATTAATTAATTAATATATATTATATATCAGTTAATCAATTTATTGACCAGTCAGGATGTTCTCTTTAATAGGAAAATGCAGAAACGAATGCACATCCCGGATGCAAAATAATTAGTTTTTATTTTAAAAATTAATTCATTTTTAAAGATTATACATTAGAATAAAAGGTTAAGTGTTCGTTAATTAGCTTTAAAGTGTTATCGAATGCAAGGAATTGTCGAATTTCGAGCCAAGAGTTCTCTAAGAGTGGATTTTATGAGTATTTTTAAATAAGACTTTGTCGTTAGCTGTTTTATTTAATAAGTTAGCAAATTAATAAGTAAGATATTTTCTGTTTAACTTACTTATTTACATTGTAAGAAGTGAAATCTTTCTATTTTTTTTTTCATCTTAACGAATAAACAATATTAAAATTTATTTATCTATAATTTTAATAAGGAGTCTATTGTTTAATTAAACATAATTTTCCAATTATTATAGTTGAAATATTTGTAGTAATTTATAAATATGAAAAATAATCTGTGGCATACTTATGGAGTGATGTGGATGTTGGATCCCCTCCCAGAGGCTTTAGGATTGAAATTTAAACTAAAAAAAAATTATAAAATAAATAAAATAGCTTATAGGTAAATGGTACTTTATGTCATGCTTAATTCTTCTTTATTATGATTGTATTTTTTACATAATTCCTCAGAACAAAATCTTAGTTACGCCACAGAAGATACTATTACATCTCTAATTAATACAAGAAAATTTGCTGTTAAAATATATCTTATTATATCTTTAATATTAGAAACTAGATAAGAGAAATGTCGACTTCTTATTTTATAAATTTAATTTTCTTATTATAATTAAATAACTATAACTTTCGTTTGAAATAAAAGATGATGATTATTGTTATTATTATTTAAAATAAACTTTTAGTTAAAGATCAAAACAAAATTTATTTCTCATGTTATCCTATCCCTTTTATACTTTCTATTCTCTTTTCAACTTCATTTTCGTTGTAAATTCTATTATTTACATTCTCTTCTAACGAATTCTGTTATTCTCAACTCCTTTGGAAATTATCTATTTTATCTATTCTTCGCTAAATTTAGAACACGATTCGGATTGAATTGAGAGAAAAGAGAAGCGAATTCTTTCTCCATAACATTTTAGACTAGCGATTTGATATAACAGATAAAAAAAGAACTTTTATATCAATGATAAAACAAATTGTGTAGATTAAATTCGATAAAATCTTAGTACATTTAAGGTTTTAAAGAATTATTTTCAATATTAAAGAAATTCTTAGCTGTTAAAAAGTAAAGAAAATTAAAATTAATATCGGTATATATGAGAAGGATCATTATGAATAAGTGAAGAAAAAATATAAATAAACCTGATAAAACTTGGGAGATTATATATAATTAAGAGTAAAAATTTCTAGAAATGTAAATAGCTCTATGCATATTTATAAAAGATTTTAATAGGAAATTCCTATTACACTGTTGTTTAATTGATGATTCTTTGTTGTTAACAGTCATCAATTAAACAACACTCACAACAATCCATCAGCAGTCATTAAAGAATTCACTTTCAGAAAGAATTAGAAATGTATATATTTTCATCACTTTTATTTCTCGAATTAAAGATTACAATGGAAATAACGTCTCTAATCAATCAGAGTTTAAAATCTTTTACATGAATAATTTTATGAAATACATCTTTTCCTAATTATATTACATTTACAGTTCAGCTTATAAGTGAATATAAATTATAAATATAAAATGGAATTGACTATTATTCTGACATTGTAATAAAATTAGAAAGAGATAGTTCTTGTATAAAATATAAATAATTTATGCAGATCTATTCACTATCAAATAAGAAAAGAAATAAAATGAAAGGTGATCTGATATCAGTTACAACCGTATACAATATATCAATAACGTTACCATAAATTATAATTATTCATAATTAATGCAAGTCTCTCAAGTCCCTGAGATTGACAGAAGAGTAAATAATCTTCGTTCAGTAATTTAAAAGCGCTAAAAGAGAATAAATTAGAAGAAAAGGTAACATGTTACTTAATTTTATGACACGTTAATATTTAATTCAAGATGAATGTCAGTGATTGTTAGCTTCTGTCTGTGAATGAGATAAACAAATTAAAGTTATATTTTCAATTTATTTATATATAGTTTTATATAACTGTAGCAATTTTATAAAGTTATATATTATATACAATAGATATTTATATAATAGTTTCTTGATAGACATAAACATATATAACAATTTGATATGATCTTCAAGTCAGAAAGTATGAGAATTGTCATTTTATATTGAAGAAAGTCAACTGCAAATATATTGTAATTTTCTTCCGTTCTTTCAAAAAAATTCAATGTATTTTTCTAATTTTTTTTTAATTTGACATATGTGAAATACCTGAATTTTTCCTCAAAGCATATTTTGCTTGCCTGTATTGTATTTTGATATTATAAATTTAAAAAAAAATTATTGTAGTAAAATTTCTTAAACATATATCAAATAAATATTATAAAATATTTGTAAAGTAATATAACTATTTCAATAAGAAATATTGCTCAAAGTTTCCAGATAAAAACATAATATATTTATTTTTAAGCTAAAATAATATCTTATATCTTAAAAAACAATCACATATAGCTTTATTATTGATAACAATATCATACTGAGCTGAAAAAATCTATTAAATTGTGATTTTTATTACTTAAAAAATAGTAAAATAGTATCTAAAATATCAATTTAAGGCGTTGTATTAGATAATACATGCTTCTAGCAAGGCGCTCCCTCATATTTTCTATTGCAGTTGGTTATTGAATTATGCTATGTCATCTGTCTAAATGCGACATGATTCGATACAGAGAAATTCAAAGAAATCATATACATACGATATTACACTTTGTAATATAAGAATAGAAGCAATATATCACCGAAAAATTCTATTTAAAAATATTTTTTTCAATTGTTTTATATTTTATTTATGTATAACAGTTTACGTTTAGTCTATATGCTAATTCGAAGGAGAATATTGGTTTTCTTCATCAATTATTTTACTTATTTATGGGATAGTTTCAGATAATGATTTTTCCTGTTTTATGATTAAAAAAAAAAATGTAATTTTATTCTTTCCACAAATTTTTAGAAGACGGAGGATAAATAAGACTATGGATCGATATAAAGCAAGATAAGAAATATCCTCTTCATGGAATAATTTTGAAACTTCTTTGCATATTTTTCTATTCGATGAATTGTTACTAATTTCTATAATTCATTAATAAACTTATATTTATTTCGTTACTCAACAAACTCGTTTATGAATATAAAGTGATTTGCTACACGTAAAAAAGCACAACGTAACTAATTCATTATTTAAAAATAGGATGCAGACGAGTTTATAAAGTTATTTGCTTAAAAATAGATATTTTAAATTATAAATATATTGATAATTTAAACAAAATTCGTATAAATCTTTTCAGTAAAAATCTGCAAGTAAAATTTAATTTTAAATTTAAACTTGTAAATATTTTGTAATTAAAGTCTTTTGAGACTCGGTATATTAAAAATTGTATAATATCGTTTATATAATAATATTCGATTTAAATAATAAATAAATGTTTGTTTCTTAATATATATGAAACCTAATAATTTGCAATAAATGTTTTTCAGACTCCCTCTCATGTGTGAGCTAACGAAAAATGGAAAAAAAACCTCAGATAAGTTCTGTTTGTAATGTTATAGACATTTCTATAATTTATTTTTAGGTTCTTAACAAAATTTGTCATCTTTTTACAATAAATCAATAAACCTTTTAACATATATGAGCATTTTAATAACAAAACTTGATCTCTTACAGAAATTTCATAAGGTTTTATAGTGACCTAATAGAATTTTAAATGTATATATATACATATCTGTAATTTAAAAACTATATAAATTTGTAATAAATTAAGCAATTTTTACAATAAACTATTAGTTTTTTTACGAAAGTTTTAAATATTTAAATATAAACACGTTAAAGTTGTAAATAATACCACTTTAATGCAGAGGCGATATGATAGTTGGGAAGTTCATCCGAAACGTAATTATTGTTAATGGAAAATCATTTCCAATATTAATCATTATATAATAGTTTTAACAATTCTTTAAAACTAATATAAATTATTATATATAAATCTTAAAAAAATCTTTTATAAAAGTAAAAGCCAAGAAAACAAATAAAATAAACAACGAAACACTACTATTACTTTAACTTTAATCCTTGAAAGTTTTGCAAAGATTTTATTTTAGAAAATAAATATTTTCCACTTTATATACTTTCTAATATGACTAAATTTTTAGAAAAAGGACATAAATATTTAATTAGTTACTTTAAAAATTATGTTACGTACAAGTGAATATCAAATATATGATTATTATTATTATTATCCATTCGTTAATGAATATTGTATATCAATTTTAATATTTTTCCAACTTGTTATCGGTTATTTGATCAATCATCGTTGTTTAATTTAATTCTGTAATATTGGAACTTTAATATATTTTGACTTTCTAATTTCTGTGGTAATTTCTAAAATGAGAAATGATGTTTATTACATTTTATCGACTAAAGTGTACTGTAAATAAGTTAACAAAAAGTATCACTTCTCTAACTCGTGTATACTAAACGAAAATTAATTTTATCTCTATTATTGATTTTGTTGTCAAATATCGAGTATAAATAAAGACAATTATTTTAAAAATTTATTATAATTAGAAAAATAATATTTTTTACAGCTCAATAGGCTCTAGGAGCGCGCCTAGGACTTCCAAAAAATTACATAGCCAAAAAATAAACCTCTAAAATTTAGTGAACGTTTAAAAAGTGTATATTATAAAGAAAAAATATTGTTATTATTTAAGGATTTTATTGTCTTCTTAATATAAAAAGACTTTTACATAACAGGGCCTTATAACAAAATTGCGTCTAGGGCCTCATCCGTACTGAATTATAACTATATAAAATTGCATTAATTAATTTTAAGCTAAATTATTTAAGATAGTAAACGTTTAATATAATGA
Source organism: Centruroides sculpturatus (assembly GCF_000671375.1). Taxonomy (NCBI): domain Eukaryota; kingdom Metazoa; phylum Arthropoda; class Arachnida; order Scorpiones; family Buthidae; genus Centruroides; species Centruroides sculpturatus. The sequence continues at coordinate 2,719 of NW_019386964.1, read as the reverse complement.
AATAAATGCATGCTTTTATCATCAGAAAGAATATATTTAAAATAAATTTAATTAAGAAAGTTACAATGAAAATAATACAAATAAAACTACAGAAATCTCAAATAAAGCTTAATAATATAGCCCTATATATATATATATATATATAAAATCAAAAATCGTTACGGCCGTCTTAGCATTTATATTTTTAATTAAGTATTAAAACTGTATAATTAAGGAAGTTTTAAAGGGGGGATTTATTAAATTTTCAAATTTGCACGTTCTGTTTGTTTAAACTTCCCTACGGTTGATTTAATAACGTCGGGTGTTATATTACCACCATCAAAATAAAGAAAAAAAGAAATCTTTATTAAATTAAAGGATTTTAAATTTTTTTCTTCCGAAAGACCTTCTGTCTCGAGTCATTTATTTATTTATTAATATACGTCGCGCGAGAGATTTATTAAAGTGACGAAAAAGAATTAAAGTGTCTCGGTATTCGACCCTTAGGAAATAGGAAAGGTCGTAGCTATTCCGTTTGTTCTTTTTCTTGTTCGTAAACAGGAAAATAGTGTTGTCTAATGGATTTGCTTTTGTCGAGCGACGTCCAATTAAACTCGCTCGAACCCGGTTCCTACCATCTTTCTAATTTCGTTCCTTTTACGTTACGTCTTTACGGTGTAATTGCCGTAGTGGATTCGAGTAAACTTCAATTTAATCCGTTGTTTTCTGGAAAATAATGATTTTTCTCGTTAAAGTAACACGGGAAGAAAGAAAAGGAAAAAATTCGTCTAACCGGAAATTATTTGTGACTTTGGCCTTATACGTCAAATCCTGTGTCGTTTTGACGTAAAGCCAACGATTACTTTTGCGGCGGTCGACGACTCCGACCGTAATTAATTGCCGGGATTAAGTTTTTCGGATTGTCGGAACCGGACTTAAGCGGTCAAACAGCGCGGTTAAGCTCATTTTCTGTACTTTGTCGTTACTTTGTCAAAACGGCTCGTTAATTACGTAAATAATAATTAAACAATGGAGTTAACGCAACGATTACTTAAATAAGAAAATATTCCCTATAACTTTTTGCATTTACAAACAGTGGTTAAATAATAAGAGATGTAAACGTGAATAGTGAAAACGTGAAAGGGCCAAAGCGAAAATAATAAGCGTGTCTTCTTCTTCTTGTTCTTCTTCGCCCTTAATTCGGTGAAGTCTGGGTCGGACCACGGATCAAAACCCTTCGTGTTTTTTACCATTCCTCCGCAAACACCAGCCTTACATCGTCTTCGCTATCTCGTCCATCTCTTTCCGAGTCTTCCTCTAGGTCTTCTTCCCTCCATCTTCTTCTCCAATACTTATATAATTGAATTGGTGCCTGTCTGCTCGAGTGGGCCCACGAGGCGAGAAGGGCCGAACCGATTTCTACGAAACTTGGTACTTTTATTGGGGATAACCCGGGCTACTACTTTCCATTTCCAAAAATTCTATTTTATAAGCTGCAATATGGCGATATAATGCGGGGAATAAATTCGAGGGAGTGTCAGAAACGGGACGTCAGATAAAATAAGGAGAGAAATTAGCGAAATTTTTCTCAAAATTATCTTTAATACACGAAAGTTATAAACGGTTCGGGTGTTAAACGAATTAGGGAATACCGCGGTATTTTGTGCAAAAAAAAGACTACTAATGGACAAGTAAATAATTGATTATTCTGTCGGCGGGCACCATTAACCATGGCCGATGGTTGTCGCGCGATATGACAAATGAAATAGACCAATGGTTTTTTTGAAAGTTGTAAAACTCCAAGAATTAGATTATCGAAGAGAAACTCGTTTCATAAAATATTAACATATTTTCTACGGAGGAATTTTTTTTTTTACGCGGCGGCCTTACTTTAAANAAAAAAATAAAAATTAAATAAATAAATACAACAAAAAACAAAAAAATCGAAAATAAATTACCCTGTAAATAAATATTTAAAATATTTTTTCATTAGAAAAGAATAAAATTAAATATTAAACCTATTTATTTATTAACCATTCAAGTTTATCTTTGAGATGCAGAAGATAAATATCCTTAAAAAAGGATGCCGCTGCTTTAAGAAATAAAAATAATTTTATTACAGATTAAATTGCTATAATTAAATTTAAAAAAATAATCTATCATAAATCAAAATTAGAAAATTTATTTATTTTTTATGGTAATTTCTTTAAGATATTTATAAACTAAATGATGGACAAGGAGGAAGAAAACGGCGCAGATGTTTCGAGAATTTTTTTTTCTTATCTTTCAATTATTGAAAATAGTAAAAAAAATTAATAATTTATAATATTAATAATAATAATGCAGAAAATAACTAATATTTTTCCAAAAGAAAAGAACTCTTGAGATATTTTTCAAGTAATTGGTATACATAAATGGTAATGATATGCCAAGAAAGTTGGAAAGAGTTCCCTAGTATCACGGAAATAGGAACCTTAAAATACAAGAAAAAAAAGATTTCTACCGCCAGTTTGAGTATAGAAGGCAGCCTATATATGTAAGATCATGTCTTTCTTTAACTTGAACAATGGAAATTCTGAAAGAGAAAGGGGCAAAAGAAAGAAGAAAAAACTATTTTGCATATCTGACTGTCATTCACAGTTTTGTGTTTTGATTGAAGTCCAGATAAAATAAGACCAGGAAAATAAAAATAATAATAAGAAAAAAATGCTTAAGAAAAACCTTGATTTTGCATTAATAT
>NW_019386963.1:0-16805 GCF_000671375.1 Centruroides sculpturatus | reverse complement strand
TGCAGAAGATATGGGCTTGAAAGTGGTTGAAAGTGGCTTTCTATTTCGAATGTTGTTCGAATTTGTTCGAATTTAATTTGAACATAAAATTCGAATATTGGTTCGATTATAGAACAATTGTAAACATTCCAGAAATGTTGAAAATAGTTCGTTTGACTGGACGTGAACAGGAGACGTTCATAAATAGAATCGGGACCAGAAAGTGTTAATATAAAGTGGCATGCAAGATTTACAGGTGGTTTTTTGCGTTTTTGTGGGAAATCGAACATATTTTTATGCTCATGTAAAAATTCTCTGGAAACGTCTGGAAACGGGAGACCTAATTCTTGCATTTTGTGAAAATGGGTAAGATTGGCTTTAATGTAATTATCTTAATCTTCACTATCGTTACTTTTTAAAAACCCAGCGAAGCGGGTCCTTGCAGCTAGTATAATAATAAAAATTCTGTGTTTAGTTTTTTTACTTGATCCATGGATTTAACTTAATTAATTAAGATATTGAAACGTATAGTTCGCTAAAATGCTATATCTTAAAAATTAGAGCTCGTAGGCAAAAACTAATGCTATATTTGAATTCAGGACATCAAATTCATATGAAATCAGCTCAAAATACCTGGGCACAAATACCACTGTTGACCTGTGTAGTGCATCATCAACTGTCATCGCCAATTTTTAATAAAATGGTCTGGTATGCCTAGTACGCTTCCAGGCTTTCTGATGAAAGAGAAATTTTCATGAATGTAAACGAAGTATGTTTTCCAACAGATTTTTTAAAAAAAGGTTGTCCTTCATAAATTGTGCAAGATGTCAAAATAGTTTTTATTTTCAATGTTTTTATGATAATTATCATTCTGGTGCTTGTATGTAAAATAAAAAATTGACAAATAAAGACGATATTGTAAAATTTTTTATATAAATAAAACCCTACCCAAAAATTTGTTATAGTGTAATTAAAGTTTAATTTATTTCCATTAAAAATGCATTTGAAATTATTCAACTTTTTAAAAATAAAATATTATCTTTAATTCACGTTTTAATTATCTGTAACAGTCATTTCATAAATAAAATAAAATTATTTATGATTTGATTGATAATACTTTTAGGTCATTAACTTTATTTAAAAGTTGTTATAATTTTTAAAACAATTAAAAAAAAAAGTTAGCCAAAGGTAGGATCGAACCTAGATCGCCTGCATGGCAAGCAAGTTCACTACAGACTCAGCCATTTCGCTGTGCTGCCATAGTGTAAAATCGACCAGTATATGAGCTGCAATTAAAACTTTAGAGTCCTTTTTCTTGAAATCTTCTGGCTAGTGCACTTTACAGTTCTTCTGGGTGGACACCCTTGAGGTATACTACTAACCTGTGAAGTCTCATCCCAAACTGAATTTCTGAGACTGTAAGGTCCCCTTGTTAGACAGAATATTAGAAGCTTATCACTACATTTGTGTTTTTGTGTCACACCAAAACAAAAATTATGCTGCAGCACTCAGTTTCCTTTTCCTACAAGATACCTAATGCTTTTAATTATCTCTCATTTGATGCCATGTTTAACTAAATTATCAAATGTACTTCCCTTGTAAACAATAAATCCTTCAGCATATGACCTTTATGTTAAGCTAGTCAACCAAGAGAAACTGTTCTCTGTCTAATTCTCTATAACTTATAGATAACAGATCTGTTACTTAATGTTAAAGTGAAATTTACTAATATTTGTGATCCTCACAAATATGACTATAATAGTAGTAAATTTTAACTGAATTCAAAAAGTATTTCTATTAGTTATTTGAATGATAATGAATTACTACTATTGTACTGGCTTTATGTATAAATAAACTCATGAAGATATTAATAACCAGCAAAAAATAAGAAATTGTAATGAAAACAAATGTTTTTCATGAATGATCATAAAAATATGTCTCAAGATCATTTTTAAACAAATTAAAGCTGTTCTCATTTTAACTTATGAATTTTTTAAAATTTTCCTAATCCTAAACTTTGTAAATGTAAAAATTTTCTATTTTTCAATAAGATATACTCTCTTAAGATTCTTGTTACTTTTGTAAAGTATTATTTTATTTCATTTAGTAAGAATTTTAACTATTTTAAATAATACTTTATTTGTCATTACAGTAGAACTATAATAATTTCAGACTAATTTAATTGCTTGATAGATCTACAAACACATAGAAGCCTCATTTTCATAATGATAAATATTTTATTCATTAAGTATCAATTTTAATAATAATAATAATAAAAGAAATAAATGTTAATAATTGATTTAATAAAAATATTATTACAGAACTAGAGATGAAAATATTCTTAAAGATTGTCATATTGTGGTAGATGTTGGAGGCTGTTATAATCCTGATAAACATAGATATGATCATCATCAAAGGTATATAATATATGTATAGTGTTAATGTTGTTCAAATTATAATTGATAATAGGGGTGGTGCAAGTTTTTACATTATATCTATGAACATTTGTCTGATATTACAATTTTCAATTTTGAAATGCTGCTACTTTTAATCTTTATCGCGTTTAACAGTTATTCTATAACATAAACTTTTCAGAAAGTGTCATGCCATTTACTATCAAGATTTATTTATAATTTAATTTATCATAAATTATGAATAAATATGCCATTGTTTATTCTAGCTATACAATGCAATACAGTAGACCTCCCCTATAACATGGGTTCATATAATATGGATTCGTATAACACAGCGAAAAAATTGTGATTGTATTCATATAAACACGCTAAAAGAGACTTGTATAATACAGTAAAATGTCATTGCCGACTCGTGTCACGACAGGATTGGTCGAATCTAGACCAATAGCGGATATTGCACAAACCGTTGAGTTTAAACGAGCAGCGGACCTACTAAAAACCATTTATTATTTAACGGCCATAAAAATTATATTTGTATTAATGATGTCTTCAAAGTTCAGTGAATTTTTCACAGAAAAATAACTTATCAGAAAACACATCAAAAACAAGCTTAAGCAATGGCATTGCACATTGCTTAAGCTTGAATGGAACAGTGCACTCTCAATAAGTAATCTTACAATTTTTTGTTTCTAGCATAGTTTATATGGATTATTCTCAAAAAATTATACGTGTTTTGGAAATGTTGAGTCAAATTAGTCTAGAATCAATTAATTTTATGGAAGAAAACCTTTAAAACAGCCATAGTCCCTAAACTGCACACGTGCCGGGCTGTGATTGGCTCATGTATTTAAGTGACTCGTAAAACATGGAATTCATATAAAACGGAACGTATCTACTGTGTTTTAGGGAGGGTCTACTGTATTTTGACAGTTAAAATAAAACTTTGTTAAAGGTTAAAAAAAATAAAAAAAGGAATACTTCAAATTTTGATTATGTTTATCATGTCTTGAATTTTTTTTATAACATATAATATATCCTTAAGATACTGTATAATATATATATAAAGCAGAATCTGCTTGTTGTAATCATGGTTATTGTTAACAGTTGTTTAATGTTATAAGGTAATTATGTCAGAAAGTATAAGTTAGAAACTTTGTTTATTTAATCAGAGTTCAGTTATAGTTGTTGTCTTTCAGTAAATGGTAAATGGGTAAAATGCTTTTTTCTCCCTTACTACTTGCCCTGATATATGGCTGATTATATACAGAATGTTATCAGTTATTGCTATCAGTCTTAATTAGTGCTTTAAATATTAAACACTTTAATCGTTTGCTCTCAGTGCAGTAGTTTAAATTGCTTGTATTTCATACTTAAATTATAGTCTAGCTCAGGCATGGCCAACATATGGCCCATCGAATGAATTTATATGGCCTGTGATTAATCTTTCAATATTAGCTATTCAAGTTCGAATAGCTTGATGAAAAATTCTAATGCCTAAAAATATGGTCAACAACTCACTGTGCGTTTAGAGTTAACCCTCCATTACAAATCTCTTAAGTACAGCATAGAATGTTGATAAAGCATGATAATGTGAAAAACATATCTGTAATCTCTATGTACAATTTAGTCTCTACGGGGTGACACCACAATGAGAACTCGCACCATCTCAAAATCTTCGTAGGGCAGCCTCTGGTTGAGCCTGTGAAATAAGTTTTCTTTCCAATTTGGCCCGGGCAAAAACTTGTTGGCCACCCCTGGTCTAGTCGTTAAAGATGTGTGCAAAATCAAACAGGCAAACAATATTGGATTAATTACTATTAATATACCACTCAGTAAATAAACCATCACCAGTTCATAACAAAACAGAAAAATTCTTACTATGAACATTTTCGTCTATGTGAAATAGACATCTTCAGGTATAAATGATATCAAACAAACAGCTCATAAAATAAAATGCTTTTTAAAAGTTTGGATTACGTAATTCAAATATGTTGCGTTAAAACTTATGCTTCAAATATTTTTCATATGTTTATCTGAATAAATAATCAATTAATTTTACGTAAATTATGACATAAATATCCTCCATAATTTAAATTATCCTTAATGCAAGTTTCTGTTGTTGGAATCTAGTTAAAAAATGGCACACCATGCTGTGGAAAGCATGTCTGTTTCCTTGAAGTTAATAGCGACTCCTTGTTTAATTGCCCTATAGATCTCAAGCGATTCGAGGTACTTGAGTTGTGCCTTACTCTGTGTAACAATTTAGCATTATGTAGTTCAATGTGAACTTCCTCATTACTTTCATACTGGTGATGGTTTATTTGGTGAGTGGTATATTAACAATTATGCAGTTTTTAAAATATAATTACTATTAAATAATAATTATTATTATACTTATTAGTAAATCTAAGTTATTAATTTTAAAATAGTTTTAACATGTCTTTTTAATGCCAGAGTCAATAAAACCAGAATTTCCATTATTTGTAATCTTATTTTCTTACTCTCCTTAATATTATGGTTATAGTTAACAGTATAGGAGAATCTCAGAGTCATTACAATAAGCAGATTCTACTGTAATGTTTTTTTTAAATTTAATCAAGATTTCAAAAATAAAGCAACAATCTTAGACAAGTGTTTGTATAATTAAAATTTTCAATGATGTAATTGATAAAAGAAAAATATGTTTGTTTATATATTAATAGTTTTTTAAAATTTTACGTGCCTAAATAAATATAAAATTTATTTTAAAACTATCCTTTGCAAATCAACAATGTATAAAGTATTTTCATAATTTAGTTTTTATGTAAATATTTGAAATTCTGTTTTTATATTTAGCTTCTCTGAATTGATTGTCATACAATCTGTACTTTTTGAATTATAGCAATTTGGTTGGAATAAATTGATGTATATTTAATTGATAAATAGTTTTAGAATATTAGTATATTCCATAACACAACATATAAGACTCTAATGTAACATTCCACACAGCTTTATATTATTAAACTATAAAATGTGAGGAAAGACTACTTATCAAGAAAATAGGTTTAGATCAAGCTTTAACATTTTTATTTACATAATTTGTATCTTATTAAAACATTACTTAAATATTTATTTATAATTATTTTTAATTTAGATCATTTAATGAAAGTATGAATAGTCTATGTGGTGATAAACCTTGGGTTACTAAACTTAGCAGTGCTGGTCTTGTTTACTTTCATTTTGGTCGTGAAATTATTGCAACAATTACTAAAGATGACTGTAATAGTGAGAAGACTTCAGTTATATTTGATCGGATGTATGAACATTTTCTTGAAGAAATTGATGCTATTGATAATGGTATTTCAACTCATGATGAACCTGGAAGGTAATTTTTAGAATTATTCTATATAGATTGTAAATTTGTTATCTATTTTCATAATTTTCTGTATTTTGTAACTAAAATAATGATGATTTGTATGAAATTTTAAAATAGGTATCTTATAACAACAAATTTGAGTTCAAGAGTGAAGCATTTAAATCCACCTTGGAACTGTGAAGATCAAGATACTGATGTATGTAATAAATTCTTAGAAAAACTCATTAAATAAGCATTTTAAATGAATTAAAAAAACAATACTTGACTTTTAATAAATTGTTTTATTTTCTGCTGATAGAGCATTTTCATTAATATTAATATCAGTAGAAAATATAAGAAAAATAAAAGGATGTCAACAAAAATTCATAATCTGTTAGCATTTTAACAATATTCTATTGCAATACTTTTGAGAAAAGAGAATTTTAAAGACCAACAGACTATTTCAATAATATAAAATATATTTGTCACTGTCTAAGTCGTCTTTGTGAAAGACACAAAAAATTTAATGATGGATATCAAAATTATTAACAAAACTGATTAACAAGGTTGTCAATCACCTTCACAAAATGAAAATAATTGAAGTCTACCTGAAAGAAGTAGGGGAAAAAAAATATCATTACAGCTACGAAATTGCATAAATATATGAAACTTGTAAAAGTTCTTTCAATAATAATGTGCATAATGTAGAAAAAATGACAAAAATGATTTTGATAAATAACAGAATAAATATTAAAAAACTTATAACATTCCATAATGTGAAATATTTATCATTTTTATTTTAGTCAAAAAGAGAAAATTATAATACAACTTTGATGAAATTTGGCTGCATTATTTTGAACTGGAATGAATTAAAGAAATGGTAACATCAGTTCTTCACTTAAGTCAAAGAAAGATACAGTATTATCAACAGATAAAATTTGGAAAATTTTAGGATAATATGAATTCACAGGGATATTTTGAAATATAAGATGATGAATTTATAAAGCTATTCCATTCTTATTAATTTGTGAGGAATTTGTCTTAAAAGAATTGGAATATTGTTGAAAGTGTCATTTGTCTATAAAAACTATGGTTGTGCAAATAAGACTATGAGGTTAACTGAAAGATTAGGATGAGAATTATTGATATATCTGATATATCCAGTATTTACAGTATATAGTTTTTAGCAATTTTTTACAAAGTAGTTTCAATTTCAAAAAGTCATGTTATCTCTTATTTTCAAACTTAGTAAAATATTTTTTTGCACAAAAGAATAAAGAATATGCATTATATGAAATTTATTTACCAATGTTAGATATTTTTTAATTGATTTTCAAAATATCTCAGAGTAGCAATGAAATTTCTCTAAGTAGACCAAGTCTAGCCTAGTTTTTTATCCAGCTTTATTCATTCACACTTAAGCTTGCTGTATGTGTTCTTGCATCATTCTATTGGAATCTATTCTCTACTGGTTCTTTCAATAACTCTTACCAGTTCTGGCCATACAAATATTTGCAATAATTTAGGATGAGCAAATTTCATATAATGTGATTTTGATGTCTTTTTATGTTCTAATATACAAAATTCTGGGACAGCAGATCTTTAAAATCCTTTGAACTCCATTAATTACATTAAAGTGAACTTAAATGTAATTAATGTAAAGAAAAAACCTAATGCATTCTGTTTGTTGTATTTAAGATGATTTTATGAACTTGCATTTTAAAAATTGTTTTTAAAATGTTTGTTGATTTTTATTGTGGTCTGAAGATGAAATGAACTATTTTGAAAATGTTATTAACTATATTCTGGTTCTTTGAGACATGTTTATTTTTTTTATTTTTTGTGAATTGAAATATAATTTTGGATGTGAAAACATGGCATTTATCAATGAATCGTATATTATGCAAAATTAAATGAATTTCTTAACAATGGACAGATGCTAGTTTTTTTATAAATTGATAGGCCATTCAGTTACTTTGAAAAAATAATTAAAGTTGTAGAATCTATTGATTTATTACAGATCTTTCTATCTTAATTATAAACAAAAAGTATGGCTTTTGAAGTCTAAAACATTGTGTTCTCCTGTGTATTTGAAATTAAAATCATTTTTATTATCATTTCTTAAATCTGCTTTATCTACTCCTCAAGTTTACAAACCAGTATTGAAGGATTCTATCCAAAATTAGTATTATGCTTAACTGAAAAATTTCTTTTCTCAAGTCTTTGTTATTCTTATTGCATGATAGAAAAAGTAATGGATCAAGAATGAAGATTTTGTAGAAAAATGTTACTTTCTAAATTTCTTAAATATAGTTCTTTGTAGAATTTAATTGACTTGTCCTTGTCCTATGAGATAATATGTAGTGATTTATTATTTTCAGAAAATTTTTCCTTCTGCAATGGAATTAGTTGGTTCAGAATTTGTGGACAAAGTCTTATTTTACAATAATGTTTGGTGGCCAGCTAGAGAAATAGTTCAGAGTGCAATTAAAAACAGAGAAGAGGTAAAACATTGTGCTATTAAAAGAAATTAGTAAATTTCAAATTTTATTCAATATTTTATTTTTGTTGCAAAGGTTGATTCTAGTGGAGAAATTATTGATTTAAAAAATGGTGGTTGTCCTTGGAAAGATCATCTTCTAACTCTTGAAGAACAGCTTTCAATAACTCCATCAATTAAATTTGTTATTTACACAGATACAAATGGAATGTGGAGAGTTCAGTGTGTCCCAGTTAGTATTGGATCCTTTGAAAACAGGTAATTTATTTTTAAAATGTATCTTAATTTACTTATTTTATTTATTTTATATGGAATTACTGTTTAATTTAATTTCATTATACACTCATTTTATATATTATAATTTTGAATTTAATGTTTCTTAGAGTTTCATTAAAAGAAGAATGGCAGGGTCTTCGTGATAAAGAACTTAGTCAAGTTAGTGGGATTCCAAATTGCATTTTTGTTCATGCTAATGGATTTATTGGTGGAAATAAAACACGAGATGGTGTTATTGAAATGGCACGAAAGTCTCTACAAATAACCAATTGAAAGATAGCAGGCTTACTTGAAAATTAGCTTTGATATTTGGTTGAAATGAAAAAATACAATATGGACTTTTGATAATTGTGAGCCTTAAATAACTGTTTTGATGTTTTAAAACTACAAAAGGAAATGGAAATGCTTTTATAATGCTTATACAGTATAATACGAATGTGATATATTTCTGTAAACTGAAAATATTTATTTTATAAATATTTTATTAAAAATGAATAGTTGTAATGGGCATTTTTTAAATCATATTAGTAACAATTATTAGACAGTTTATGAATATTAGATTTAAATCATCCTAGTCAAGAAAATTATTTTTTTTCAAACTGACATTAATTGAATATTTAGTAATGAAATGTTGAATTATTATTTATTCACTTTTTAGGATATTTTTATGCTTTGAACAATGATCTCCTAATATAGTTGAACACACTTATTATAATCATGGATATTTTTATCAGTCATTTAATGTCAGAATTAACAAGTATTAAAACAATTTTAGATAAATTTTATAAAATGTAGCTTATTACAATTAGAAGTTTATCCACTTCAACGTGTGATTAATAATTCTTAATCATTGATAATTTTCTGTTATTAGTACTTGATTGCTTGCTGTTCTCTAAATTAGTTGTATGTTCTTTGGAGCTTAGCATAAAGTTGTTATTGAGAACAAATCATACAGGAACACTTCTTTTGATGGAAAAAATAGTTATTTTCTATGATTTACAACGGATATGCATTTCAGATGTTATGCCCCTCTAGTTCTTATTTTATTATGTGTGTTAATAAAATAAGGACTGAAGAGTGGCATAAAGCCAGAAATGCTTTATGCCCCTCTTTAGTCCTTATTTAGTCCCCTCTTAGTCCCTCTTCAGAAATGCATATCCATTGTAAGTTACAGAAAATAAAAATTACTTTTTCCATCAAAAGAAGTGTTCCTGTATGATTTGTTCTCAATAACAACTTTATGCTAAGTTCCAAAGAACATGCAACATTTTCTGTTGTTATCAGTTTTAATGTTTGCTTGCAGTACAATAATTTAAATTGCTGGTATGTCTTATTACTTTCTTAATTATACATAGGATGAATTAATTAATAATAGAAGTAATATTTAATAAATCATCAAATTATAAATTTATTATTTTAACATGCCTTTTTAGGTTTTGCTGACTCTGATATTAAAATATCAGGTTTCACTGACTCTGATATTTTAATAACAGAGTCAGTGAAACCTGAATTTCTACTAAGTAATTATATTTATTTGCCTTGTTTAATGTTATCAATATTAGTACAGGTGATTCCCAAAGGGATTACAATATTTGAATTTATTGTTTAATGAATAAGCAGTTTTATTATAGAAGAAAACATATTTTTAAATTTAGTTAGAAAATACAGCTTTTCATATAATGTGCAAGAAAATTTCAATTGAAAGATAAATTTAAGCTTAATTTTGAAATAACTCAGACAAGATTCTAGATTTTTTGCAGTCTCTAGAAAGTAGTAAAAAATCATTAGCAGTTTATTTGATGATGATCAAACTAATAGGAAGAATTAACATAAATTTTTATTAATATGCTGTTGTATATTTAAAAATGACCATAAAGTAAAACTAATTTTAACATGATGGTAAAGATAAAGAAAGAAGTTCCAATTCAATTCAATACTTATTTTCAAATTAAAGTTATGCAGTATTGGAACAGCTAATCTGGAAGTTATCTGGATTTCTGGACACAGGTTAAATATATACTTATAAAATAATTTATTTTATATTTTATCTTGAATGAAATTGTATTTAACACACTATATGCCAACAGTCATTGAAACTCCCCTCCTGTGACATTTACCCTACAGAAACCATAACAAAGCAGCTGTGCAGTGAACTGTGTGTATTCTACAGCCTGCTGAATTCAAAAATAGTCAATTTTTTGATAATTCTAGATTTTTGGAAGCTTGATATTTTGTTTGGTATGTATACAAGGTGGTCCATTTATATTGTCAATTGCAAATATCTGAAATATACATTAAATAGAAAAAGTGTCTTACATAAAGTTTATTATTTTAGACGAGCCTTTTGAACCACATAGAAATTAAGCCACTCTCCCTTATGGGTGGACAGAGCTATTTTAAATATTTTTTCTATTTTGGGATTCTTTGTTGAAAAATAACATTTTTATTTTGAACAATTTTTTCAATTAATGTTAATTTAAAAAGTTGTTAGCATTTTTAGTATTTTTGAAAAAATATGTTTTTGTCTTGCTTTAGGACAAAAATGTTTGTGGTAAATTTAAACAGTTGCTATCTGAAATAAGCATTTAATATAGATGATAATATAACCAGAAACCCGAGGTAATATCAATATTTAATACTTATATACGCAATAAATTAATTATAAAAAAAACAACTTAAAAATAATTTCCATTATAAGTTGATGTAAAAAATACAACTTTTCAGAAAAATATGTAGTATTCATTTCAGCAAATGTGAAGAGGTGACTTCAATGCATTTCGGAACACATTTTCAGAAACTCTGCACAATGCTCTAAAAGCTTCATGGGTCAATTGAAGTGCAAATATCAATATGTTACATATTTTCATCTATCGTTGGTACCTCGTTATTTTCTTTTAGCATTCCCCAGAGAAAAATCTGGGGATATCAGATCTAACAAATGATATTGCATTTGAGAGAGAGAGAGAGAATGTTAATCTCTTTTAATCTTCAATAAACTTCTATTTCTATTACTCTTTTAGGGAAACTGGAAGCTGTATTTTTCAAAAATACTAAAAATGCTAATAACTTTTCAAATTAACATTAATTGAAAAAATTGTTCAGAGCAAAATGTTATTTTTCAATAAAGAATCCAAAATACAAAAAGATTGGTGATTTTATTTGAAAATCTAATGGCAATACGTCAAAAAATGACCCCCACTCACGAAGTTTTTTACATTTCTGGACTGGGAACCTTGGAATGTCGAGAAATGAATAAAATGCTGCGGTTTTTTGTATGTGGGTATGGGGCATGATTTTGTTCACCATTTTGAAGTTTAATAATTAAACTACTGTCTTTTGTCGAAAATCTCTGAACTTTCTCAAGGAAGTTTGTGTTTTAGTGGCATTGATGCTATTAAATTCTATTAATTAAAAGTCAAGAGGATGAAGCTATAGAGGTTAATTCCACTTAATGAGGATTTTGCTCGGTACTGGATTTGGTTGTTTTTTTTTATTATAAAATTTGTCTCTACCCTCAAAATCTTGAAGAATATATTAAACTTTGTCTTATTATTAAAATTAATTTTGTGATCTGAAATAATTCCATTCGACATATTTTTATTTGCAATTTTAAAAATTTTAATGTAAATTTAATTTTGTGATCAGTATGGCCCAAACCTCTACTACTCCTATGCCCTCTAAATGCCAGTTCTTGCTTTGATAAAAAACATATATATAAATTAATAGATGTCATATCTATTAGCCGTAACTATCTTGTTATAAATTTCAATGGCCCACCAGTGACCAAGCGATCTTCGTACCCTGAACACTGGGAGTTCGTTCGTGGGTTCGCGCCTCGCTCCGACCGGCTGGCCACGTGGAATTTTCCGGGTTTTCTCCACGTCTGTAACGCCTAAATAGGGGCCTAAATAAAATTTCCTTAAAAGACCTCCCGGAAGGCATCTCCCCCTAGGCAGCTCGCCCAAGTGTTGCGTTGCCATAACTTAACAAACAACAACATAAATTTCAATATTTATTTTATATTATTTACTAATGTTAAATTAATTTTGTTTTGATTTCCAAATTGCTTCAATTTTACGAAAGAATGGATGTGACATTTACGATTTTCGTGTCTTTTGCCAGCGTTACTCAAATTATTTAAATCGTCAAAGTCATTTTTATTCCACACACTAATTTCATTCGAAAATAGTAGGCAAGGCCAACAAACAATTTTTGCATTTTTAGGCATCCACAAAGTCATTTTGTGTCTTCATAAATTTTATCGTGAAAATGTCGAACAAATTTTTTTGTTGAAGTATTTATATTTAATCTAAAAAAACGAAAATAACGACAAGTTTTTGTGATCTTGAAATAATTGGATGCAAAATCAAACAAAAGTGTTTATTAGAGAACGAAAGTATTTACAGAGACAATTTGTATTTTTTAATACTATTATTCTGGTCGCATTTAATCATTCATCAAACTAATTTTGTATAAAGATAATTAATTTAGAATTTTTCAACTTGATGCCAGGCTAACTGTGGAGAGAACATCTTCCCGAAGCATTCTTAAATTGATTAAAATTCCTTTCTTTTGCAGCTGCGCTATGCACGCGTTTAATTCAATGTAATTCGAATGAATCCATGTTGTTTGCTTGTAGAAAATTTTTAAAGTCCATTCCATCGAACTCTCCAAATGCTTCTTAATCATAGAAGTTCAGGATCAGGATTCGTAATCTGGAAACGACAAACAATGCTTAACTACATTTATTTAAATTTTTTAAATTTCCTAACAATAATTCCACTTACCATTTCATAATGTGTATCCTTTAACATTTCAGAAATCTTTCGTCTTCTTTGTCTTTTCGTGTTCTTCGCCTTCATCAGGTAGTCAACGAATTTAGATAACAAAATAAACAATGGACACAATTATGGAAAGCCGAAATTCGGGTGGACACAATTAGAAATTAAAATTAGAAGATCACAATCAAAATAAAGTCAAAGTTCGAGAGGACGCAATTGGAAGTCAAAATTGGTGAAGCCACAATCGAGTTAAAATCAATATTCGAGACGTCACAATCGGGATATGGTTAAAACTAAAGTCAAAATAGGGATATCGTCAAAAGTAAGGAGGTCACAATTGAGTTAAAATGCCATAATCGAAATAAAGTCAAAATCGAGATAAAGACAAATTTGAAAAAGTCACAATCTGAAAGTCCAAAATAATTAGAAGTGCTCAAGCCATTTTTCTAAACGAGATGTAATTTCATTAATGAAAAAAATATATTTTCAAATTTAAAAATTTATTTTTTGTATTATTTTAATTCTTTTAACTTTTATTAAAGTTTTTTTTATTTTTGACCTCTGAAATTTTTTTTGTTATTTTTACACTTTAAATTCTTTTTGGATATTTTAAAATGCAGAAAGTTAAGAAAACAGTATATGTACAATGAATAGAGATGAAAATCTAAATTTCTTCTAAAATCTGTGAAAATAAAATGAAAATAATCAATATTTTTATCTGAAATATTCAATTATTTAAATAATTATTAAATCAGTAAGTTTATTTCCTTCTAAAAACAATTATATACGAATCAAACGAAAATTATTCAGTGCATAATTGTTAATTCGCTACTATTGTGTCATTTATTGATTCAAATATATTGTTATTAATTTGATTACTTTAGAATCTTCATGCACTCATATTAACATAAACTTGCTGAATATTTTAATCTCTACTCCCATTTACGCTGTTACTTTCCTATGTTACGAGACTAGTACACTCCCGGAATATATTTTTGTCGATACTTGGACAAGAGTATACATACACTGTATATATAATTCTAATGCCCTAAAAGCCTAGCCTAGTCTATCTATATGTAAAATCTCAATCTTACAAAGAACATGATGTATCTCCACGTTAATACACGTTTCCTGTTCTATTATCTGGCCATTGTGTGTTGGTGGTACATCGGGGATAGAAATGGCGTTTAATTTATAAGTTGAGAGTAGAAAATCTAAGTGTTGAGTGTAAAATACAAAAATATTCCGATTAAACACTTACCCGAGACGAACTCGGACAAAATCAAGCAGATAAATCTTATACTTGATGCAATGATGGAGGAAAAGAGATCCTTATTCAAACTGAACGTATTCAGTTTCTCCAGTCTTCATGTTTTTCCACACTTTTTGCGCTGATCTGGAATGTGAGAAACAAGTTTAATTATGTAATGAAAACCTATATCTGAATTTGAATTTTATCAAAACATATTGAGAGTGCAATATCGAGGTTCGGCTGTATTTATATTGATTGATTGCAAATATTACATTATATCAAATTGAGAATCAAAAAATGTTATATTTATTCATTCTGAATAATATTCTTTCAGCGATATTTTAAATTCAGTTTTACTGTTCTAAAAACTTTATAATTATTGGGCTGCAATTTGAAAAAATTGTACTATAAATTTCCATTATTAAAAATTGCAGCTCAGCATTGTGACGATGTCACAATAAATAATTGCTCCTTATTATTATTTTTATTTGTAGCTTATCTTTCATTGGATTAGAAATGAAACTAGTTTGGTAAATCTCGATGTAGCGCCAAAAATATAGGAAAGTTATGCCATTCTCATAAAATTACGAAGTTTTCAAGCTCAAATCTCTGTATACGTCTTAATACTGTGTATAATTGTTGCTGTTTGAGGTACTTCGGTTTAGCATTACACTGGATTCAGTGAGAATTGTAAAGGCGAACGAATGACCGAGCTAAACCGAACTTTGTTTGTACTCACATATACAGAAACTTACCTCTTGACTGGTTTCCATGCTGCCTTGAAGAAAGATCCGGCTTTTTTCAATGCCTTTTTATCTCTAATAGCACATCCAATAGTATATCCAATAGCATATCCAATATTATATCCAAAACTATTCTCCGTGCTATCCTCTTGCTTTCTGAAATCTTTATCCATTTTAATCTTTGTTGGGGGAACCATAATGCTATTATTTAATCCATGGTCCTCCTTATCTTCAACCAATCGCTCACTAAAAATGGAAAGAAAGAATTTACAATGCAATAGCTATTTGTAAAAGTAATAGAGAAATTATAATACATTACTTGGAAAACATTTTATTTAACCTTTCCCAAAATTTTCCATGAAATAAGCAAATTATCGCTTAGAAATTCGCGTTATTAAAGTTATTAGTGTTTTGTGGACGTGTGGGGCCTCCCCTAATTCGAATTTAGAATTTATTACAGTATGTAATTCTTATCTCTGAGATTTTTCGATTTAGTGCCAATGTCAGAGGAGAACAGTGGTGCTCTATCGAACTTTGATTATATATCGAGGAGGTATGTATCGCTTAACTATGGACCCAATAACATCACGACAGAGATCGATAGTTTTTAATGGAGCCGAAGAATACGTAGCCGCGTGTACCTTTTCTACGTGTAGGGTACGTTAGGAGAACGCACACTAAGAAGGGATTTTTCGAAATTCCCCACGGGGGAGAGGGACAGGATTAAGGCTTAACACTTCCATCAACAATGGAAGTGTTAAGTAACAATGGGAATGTTAAGTAACAATGGAAGTGTTACGTAACAATGGAATTGTTAAGAGAAAGCGACATGCAAGACGCAGATGCAGTTTTTTTCGTTTTTGCGGGAAATCGAACATATTCCCATCTAAAAATTCTCTAATTAGTCTGGAAACAAGGGGACCCAATTCTTGCATTCTGTGAAAACGGGTAAGGTTGACTGTAACGTAATAATCTTTATCTTAGTTATCGTTACTTTTGTCCGAGCAACGCCGGGCCCACCTGCTAGTAGATAGATATATCTATAATTATCATCATTGTGTTACATATATGGAGTGACCATATATTCGTCGCCTAAACAACGAGAGTTGTTATAATGTTAAAAATGTGTCTAAAAATGACTAAACTTAACTTTAAAAATTCAGTAACGAGTTCCTTAACTTTCTCGGCAACATTTGGTGGCTCCAAAAAAACTTTTTATATTTTCAACTTTGTAAAATGGCAAAAAGCTTAATTTTGAGGATAGGGATGAATGGGTTTTATAAAAGATTTGTAAATGCTAACAAATAGTAAAATTGTCATTAGATCCGACCCTACTCGAGATAAGACACAAAAGCCCTTTTATCTCCTCATCCCTCGACCTTTAACCACCAAAATTTAATAGTATCGATTCTCCTAACACACAAACCTCCCTGCAAAATTTCAGAAATTTTCAGCAAAAAGCACAAGAGTCATTCAGCTTTAAATAAGATGAACAAAATCGTGCCCCCCAAACACACACACACACA
>NW_019386962.1:13102-17587 GCF_000671375.1 Centruroides sculpturatus | reverse complement strand
AATATTTGTGGCAATAACAATTTTAAAAATATTATCTGATGTTTGACACCGAAGAAGTTCGATGTCTAAGTAACTGTAGCTCCAGTTTTTAAAAAGATTTCTTTTTCCTATCTATCCACCTTTAAATAAAAATAATTCGTTATACATTGTGAAATGATATAATAACTTTTTGCAAATTATATGTTTAATCCAACCAGTTATATCCGATGTTTTTCGTCTATAAAATTTAATCCATGAATTTTTTTGCTAGTAGAATTGACTTGCCATTTATCTATCGCCTATAATTGATACTTTTTAACAGAATCTATATAAATGTCTATTGCAGCTTCTATAAGACTGTGTAATGCTTTTATGGCCAACTGTCGGTAAATAATTTCATGCTCTTTCACTTGAAATGCTTCAAAATCTATTAGAATCGCATTCTGTAATTTTATATAAATAAAAATTAGGATTAGTATTATTTTATATTTAATAAGAAAATAACGAAAAGATTTCATANTCCCAATTCAATATTTTATTACAAATGATAAAAATAATTTTTTTTTTAATTTCCTATTACGTTTAATTTACTTCCAATAGAAAAGTAAATTTTAGGCTTATTAATTTATTACTTTCCTCAAATCGTTTTCTTTAGATATAATCCGTTGTTAATTCGTATAATTTCCTTAAACATTGGAATCCTATAACACGAGCGATAAAAGTATATTATTAGATTTTAATGACTTTTCAAATACTAATAATAAAATAAATGAAAATTAAAATGAAATTTCATTGTTATTTTACAGTTTCGTAAATCTGTCGGAGACGTTCTACAAAGCAAACACGACGACGCATTTTTGCTTCGATGGCTTCGAGGTTTGTATTGTTTTATTCGTTGTTAAATTATTTTAACTGGCGAAATAAATTCTAATTGGTTCAAAAGACTGCTATACAGTCGACCCCCTATAACACTGTTGATTATTCCGTTTTATATGAATTCCATGTTGTACGAGTCACTTAGATTTTACAAATACGTGAGACGTTTACAGCCAGGTACACGTATTTGTAAAATCTAAGTGACTCGTGCAACATGGAATTCATATAAAACGGAATTATCAACAGTGTTATAGGGGGATCAACTGGTAATCGAAATTATATCTCCTGGGAATAATTTTTTCCCATTCTTCAATGGGACACGAAGTTTTAAGGTTTGAACAGATGTCTTTTTCTTCATTTATTTTACTTCGTAATTCTATATATTAATAAAAGTTTGTGTGTGTTTTTTTTAATACTTGTCATTAAAAAAATATTTATTTTCCGGTCGAAATTCTAAATTACGAACTTTTGTCGTTAATTTTTATTGTTCGGTGTTTGACGACGGAAGAATCAACATTTGCATCCGTCGGTAACTGACGAAAGAAATAACAATAGAATAATAAAAATGGGAAGAGCAGGCTTCGTTTACATAAACGGAGAACAGCCTTTACTTCCGGTTTTATTATACGAGAGAGTTTCGTTTAAATAATTATTTTAGAAATTGTAAAAAGGGCTTAAATTGTAAGACAAAAGTTGATCACACAGCGACGGGCTTTGTTAAGGGAGGACACACGGGGTTAACATTTAATCACTCGCGTAATATTTTAATGGCAAAATACTCAATTATTGGCTCAAACTGAAAGTTCTTTCCAGTAACACTCGATCACTATTATGTCTAAATACTCATTTTTATCGATTATCGCTATCTCATAGATCTTTCTTTTTGTTATCGTTCCATCGATTACATGTCTCCAAGGTCTATAAACATAAGGTCGGGACACCAATGTTCCCTATGGAGCCGCCATTTTGGATCCTCAGTTCCAAGGTCGCGGTATAGATTTCATGCTATCTAAGTGCTGTAAACTGCACGTTCCTTCGAGTTCGAACCAAAGAATTCCTTTTATAATTTCAAATAAAGTATTTTTTCATTTAGGGGTTACTCTGACCCATAATTAAAGGCTTTAACAAAGTAGGATTCAAAATAAAAAGCTATGTCAATGGTTCGTATAATAAAGTACGAGGATAAATTTATTTAGTTTTGAAATGCAAAATTAGAGAAGTTTAGTTGAGGGGTATATCGTCTTAATGTCCAATACCGTCATATATCTTCCTCTTTTGATTTTTCATATTCGTTTTCTGGAGCAATTCTAGAGGTTTTATGCTGTATTCGTGTAGTGGCATGTGTGCATTAATAAAGCCTTCGAGTAAACGTTCTAGGATTATCGTACGTGAATAGCATTTATCAACCACTGGTCTTGTACTTCTTTCTGGTTTATGTGTCTTGACGAACTCGAACAGTCGGAGTTCGCCAAGACACATAAACCGACCACTACTTTCTTCATTCCGAATTCTTTTGCAAGGATTGTGCTAGAAACACGCTGTATGTAAACGTTCCAAAGCACGTGGGTGGGCTGTCTTGTATTGCTTTTCTTTTATGTACTGTATCTTATTAAGACCGCGTTATATGTGGATCTTTTTATTAACACCATGTCCTTCGATTGTTGGCTCTTGTAAGCACTATATTATTTTCATTCATCCATTTTCTGCTTTTTCTTATATCTTTCCATATTGGGTTGCGCCTTGTTCTTGTGTAGTCGTTATTTTAAATGCTGTTTTCCATCTAAATCGTCAAAAAATCCGCCGACTCCGACCCCCTTTTACTTACCAACTTGTTATGTATATGAAACGGAGTCGGAGTCGGATGGTAAGGAAGAGTCGGAGTTGCAGTCGGTAGATTTTTACGCGACTCCACAGCCGTGATATTAACTATATACAGTAAAACCTGTCTATGGCGACCACCCACGGTTCCTTCAAAAAGTGGTCTTTTAGACAGGTGGTCGTTTAATACAGGTAACTTATTATGTAAATTGAAAATTCCGTGCCAGAAATTTTTGTCCGTTTTGACAGGTGCCCGTCCAATGCAGGTGGTCGCCTAAGCAGTTTTCACTGTATATATAAGAATTTCATTTTTGTATTTATATATATATATATGAGGTCAGCCAATTAGGGGTGAGGTGTTTCGACAGCCGAGCGGTCAATACTGTCGTGTGGGTGCGGAATGACTCACTGAGACAGGTTTACCATATAAAATTGTTTAATAATATACATAAATCATTCTTACAAAAATCCAATAAGTCGGGCCAAAGCCTATCCAACGATGGGTTACTGTAACCGTCCCCAAAAAAACGGAAAAGTTCGAATGTTCGATCGGCCCTTGGGGTGCTTTCGGCACGGTGGACGCAGAGAATGATTGTCCCGGGGCATGCACCAGCACTTGTAGTGATGTCCTCGGTTGACAAGTCGAATCTCGGCGATTCTGGACTAGACGGGTTGGCGAAACCAGCTTCCAGGGTGTCGAACGAGCCTATGTTTTATCTCTGTCGTGAGCACCGAGTTTCAGCAGGTGAGCACTACGCACCAAAACCCAAGACCTCTGTAAAGTCCCCGAAAACGCGGTTTTATCCATTTTCCCCCCTCCGTTGCCTCTCCATTGGTCTTTCCTCGTCACATGGTGACAATTCGAAACCCCACCGGAGGGCGCGGGAGAGGTCAGCGTCGCGTCGGAACACGACTCTTTTCCAACCTCGTTTTCTTCGACTTTATCTATTGTTTAAAATCTTAAGACAAAAGGTTCATTGTTTAAATCCGATCTTTAAGTTCGCTCTTTCGCGCTACGAAACTTGACTCGTTCAAAAAGTCGTAAATTGCCTCATTTCGGTCCCCGTTTGGGTCCTCACATATATATAACTTGTTTTTCAAAGTGTATTGTTAGTGTTAAAGTTTATTGATATCTCACCTTGATTTAAATTATTATATGAGTTCATAATTAATAAAAAACAAAGATGTGTATAATTAGAGTTTCATTTTATATATTTAATATCTATAATTATAGTTTATCAGTTAAATAAATATTATTTCAAAGAAGTCATGGTTTAGTATAAACCATATAGTAATTCAAAGATTAATGAGTTTGTTTGATCACACAGTTTAAATTTAATTTGAAGAAAGACACTTTTTTAATATTACAGTAGAACCTCGGAAACTCGGCCTAATGTGGACCGAAGGGTGGCCGAGTTTGTGAAAATGCCGGGTTATCGGGAATGGGGTTAAAAAAAATAAGTGCGAGTGTTTCCTCAGAAAATACTGTACTGTACTTGTATGTATTGTTTACTTGAGAATATAACAGAGAATAAACTGCCCGAATACCCTTAAACAAAGGAAAAGTACGTCCTTTATGAAGGCATAGAGCCTTTACTACATGAAAATGAAAATTAACGAATACACTGTGTACAGTAATTTACCTGATAAGACAGACCTCAGAAAAATACTTTATGAGAGCTTTTATACTTTTATAAAGCTGTCTATAATGAAAATTAATTAACTAAGGATTTTTTTGCTCTGCCAGGATGTGCCCGAGTTATCCGGAGTGCCGGGTTATCGAGAGCCGAG
Organism: Centruroides sculpturatus; assembly: GCF_000671375.1. Classification (NCBI taxonomy): domain Eukaryota; kingdom Metazoa; phylum Arthropoda; class Arachnida; order Scorpiones; family Buthidae; genus Centruroides; species Centruroides sculpturatus. The sequence goes on along the minus strand of NW_019386962.1, from coordinate 13,123 downwards.
TTTTCGAGGTTCTACTGTATC
>NW_019386962.1:0-10847 GCF_000671375.1 Centruroides sculpturatus | reverse complement strand
TCAAATTGTCACATTTTAATTTACTCAACAAATTTTTATTTTAAAAAATTATTATTACAAATTAGTACAACTTAATTTTATAATAAATTTAATAATTAAATGGAATATATTAAACTTATTGTTGAAATAAAATTAATTTAATTAAGATTTGTGATCAGAAAATTAATTTAATTAAAATTCGTGATTAAGATTTCTCTTAAAAATTAATTTTGTGATCAGTATGTGTCAAACCACTACTACTAGCGGTAACATGTACATTACCCAGCTAATCTCCAGATTAACTACGGTAAACCGTTAAAGTTTCGAAAATTGTTCCATTTCTCAAATTACCTAGGTAATATGCAGATGATCTAGGTAATCTGCACATTACCTACTAGGCACTTGGTAACCTGAAAATAAGATCTTTGCTGGAACAACAACTTTTCTGTACACTTAAATTAACATAATGTTATTTATTTAATTTTCGATATCTAAAGAATCAAGTTAATACAATCAATCAACAAATTAAATTAATATGTCTCAATGTCTTTGGTTTATTATAATATAAATTTTTTCGTCTACTAGTACATATCTTCTGTGAAACGTTGCAGTATCTGTAAAGCCAGTCTAGTAAGTCCTGATAATAGAAAATACGTACTAGTAGACAAAAAAATTTATATTATAATCAACAAATGAGTTGATAAAAAAAATCACTCAATCAATCAAAAAAACTGTAATACAAAAAATCAAACAGTTTAAAATATTACAATTAGGGAAATGAATTTGCAAAACATATGATAAAATTGTGCTTACTTATTAGTGCAATCTAAAGGGGTGTAAAGCTAGTTCACCTCCTCGTGGTGTACCCTGGATAGCGTCTATTCGTGAACTAAATGAGCTAGCAACTTTTGGCGTCCAAATAATTCGTAAGATCTCCTGGACAATACACATCTTTTTTTAACTATTTAAACTACTTGTCTCCTCATTACAAAGGCCCTTATAAGACCTTGGTCCTCAAATTAAGATATGTCAAATTAATATTGAAGGCATTAGTCAAGCAAAATGCCAATACTTACATAGAATTCTAAAGGATAACAAAATTGACATAACAATGTAAATTCGTCTCTGTAATCCAAAACACACGCTTTGGTAGACTTTTTCTCACAGCAATTTCTGGTTAGCAAATTTAACTTTTATTACTCATTGAACTACAAATATATTTCGGGTTGGTATAATATGCTCCAACTCCTCTTCAGTGATTTTTTCATTAAGTACATAACAAATTTTGTTTCTTATTTTGCTATTTTCACAAACTATAGGGTAGGAGGTTAGACCGTTTTACAAACATCAGTTTTCTTGTTTTAACTTAAATACTATGCATGCTATGTTCATATGTAAAGACAAATAAAGACTGCCATAGTTTATTCTCTCCTTCAAGTTAAACTATGGCAGTCTTTATTTGTCTTTACATATGAACATAGCATGCATAGTTTTTAAGTTAAAACAAGAAAACTGATGTTTGTAAAACGGTCTAACCTNAATAACAATGTAAATTCGTCTCTGTAATCCAAAACACACGCTTTGGTAGAACTTTTCTCACAGCAATTTCTGGTTAGCAAATTTAACTTTTATTACTCATTGAACTACAAATATATTTCGGGTTGGTATAATATGCTCCAACTCCTCTTCAGTGATTTTTTCATTAAGTACATAACAAATTTTGTTTCTTATTTTGCTATTTTCACAAACTATAGGGTAGGAGGTTAGACCGTTTTACAAACATCAGTTTTCTTGTTTTAACTTAAATACTATGCATGCTATGTTCATATGTAAAGACAAATAAAGACTGCCATAGTTTATTTTGTCGTTGAGGTTAAACTATGGCAGTCTTTATTTGTCTTTACATATGAACATAGCATGCATAGTTTTTAAGTTAAAACAAGAAAACTGATGTTTGTAAAACGGTCTAACCTCCTACCCTATAGTTTGTGAAAATAGCAAAATAAGAAACAAAATTTGTTATGTACTTAATGAAAAAATCACTGAAGAGGAGTTGGAGCATATTATACCAACCCGAAATATATTTGTAGTTCAATGAGTAATAAAAGTTAAATTTGCTAACCAGAAATTGCTGTGAGAAAAAGTCTACCAAAGCGTGTGTTTTGGATTACAGAGACGAATTTACATTGTTATTTAACATACAGCAAACCAACTATATATTAAAAAATTGACATAGTTGTAATTCAAGAGACTCATACTGAAAATGAATACCAACTTCAGACAAGAGGTGTGATTCCTGGTTTTGAACTAATTGGTTCAACCTACCACAGAACATACGGCACTGCAACATATGCCCTTAGTGACATTAAGGATGTCCTGTTTTGTAAGGCAACCACTGACGATAACATTCATGAGGTTACTATACAGGTTGGCCAAATTACAATCAGCAATATCTATAAATCCCCAGCTACAACTTGGCCACGTCATACCACAATTACCCCATCCTGCTGTCTAATTGGGAGACTTCAACAGCCACCATGAATGCTGGAAATACCATGACACTGATAAAAATGGTAACATGGTATTTAAATGGGCAGAGGAAAATAATCTTTATCTTCTGTTTGATGCTAAAGATCTATGCACCTTTAAGTCCAGTGCTTGGGGTTGTGAATATAACCCTGACTTGTGCTTTGTGTCTTCAGATAAAAATAGACAACCATTATCAGCTACACGCACAGTTTTAAATCAGTTCCTGCATAGCCAGCACCGTCCAATAATTATCAGAATTGGACTTAGTATTCCTATAGTAAATAGTATACCACGCCCAAGATGGAATTTTAACAAGGCTAACTGGACTTTGTTCTCAGAAGATCTTGACAAATGTTTGAGATGGATTCCACCTACATCCAACAACTATAAAAGGTTTGTAGGAGCACTGTTTAGCGTAGCCAAAAAATATATACCTAGAAAATACCGCAAGATTTATATCCCAGGATGGGGTGAAAAAAGTGAATCACTATATAGGAAGTTCCTGGAATCTGGTGATCTTGAAATAGGAGATGAACTACTTCATAGCTTAGATGATGCCAGGCACCTTAGATGGATAAACACTGTACAAAATTTGGATTTTACAAAGTCAAGTAGGAAGGCATGGTCCCTACTTAGAAGATTGGGAGGAGCAACTGTCAAACCAGGTAGAGAAATCTTGATTACTCCAAATAGTATTGCAGAACACATACTAAATATATCTAGAGCTCCTAGAGATCGCGAATTCACAATTAAGATTAAAAAAGAGCTTACGTTCATCAAAGCTCAATGTATAAATGATACAGCTACTCACTACCCTTTGATACTGAAGAAATCTATGCTGCCCTTAAACAAACGCTGGTAAAGCCCATGGAAATGATGGCGTCCATTTTGAAGTCCTGTTACATAGCGGCAAGTACACTAAGCAATGGCTGGCTCATTTCTTTACTGACATCCTACAGAAAGTTAATATTCCTTTCGCTATGAAACAAGCTAAAATCATAGCTATCCTGAAACCTGGAAAACCTAATGATAGACCAGAGAGCTATCGACCTATCTCACTCGAGTGTGATGTATAAGCTTTTAGAGACTTCTTTACAACAGATTGAGCAATACAATTTTTGAGAATATTCCGGTAGAGCAGGCTGGTTTTTGACCGAATAGGAGCTGTACAGACCAAGTACTAGCCTTCACTATTTTTGTAGAGGCTGAATACCAAAGTCAATTAAAAACATCTGTGGTATATATCGATCTTACTGCAGCATATGATACTGTCTGGCGGCATGGCCTAATCTATAAGCTGCTTCGAGTGATACCCTGCTTAAAAATAGTTAAAATAATTGATGAGATGTTAAATAACCGACCCTTTCAAGTTGTCATGGGAAATTCGAGAAGTACGATAAGAAAACTAAATAATGGCCTACCTCAGGGTTCTGTCCTGGCACCACTGCTTTTTAGTCTTTACATAGCTGACTTGCCTCAAACAAAGGCAAGAAAATTTGGATATGCAGATGATTGGGTGATTGCCACAAGACAAAGACCTTGCAATTACTGAAAATATCCTGACAGAGGACTTATCAATCTTAGGACAATATTTTCGCCAGTGGAGACTTCAATTGAGTAAGACAAAAACTGAAGCTACATGCTTTCACCTTAACAGCAAGCTGGCAAATGAAGAATTAAAGGTTTATTCTGACGATAATTTACTGAGACATAATAAGAACCCGAAATATCTTAGTGTCACTTTGGATAAAACTTTATCTTTTAAAACACATCTGATGAATTTAGCTGCCAAGGTTAATACCAGAAACAACATCCTCCAAAGGCTATGTGGAACTACATGGGGTTCTTCGTCGTCCACCTTACGGATCTCTGCTCTTGGCTTGGTTTTCTCTGCAGCAGAATACTGTGCACCATTACGTATGAACAGTACTCACATTAAAAAACTGGATGCCCAACTAAATACTACTCTACGTATCATAACAGGTACTCTTAAATCAACTCCTATTCACTGGTTACCTATATTGAGCCATATCCCTCCATCTGCACTCCAAAAGGGACAGCACTCTGCTCAGGGAATACGGGAAAATATTGTCTAATCCACAACTCCCGATCCATCAGGATATTGATGACCTCAGCATAAATCAACTTAAATCAAGACACCCCCCTCTGCTAAGAGCTAAATCCCTGCATTCCAATAATTTCAACCTCACTGAATCTTGGAAAAGGCTCTGGGCTGATGTCTCTCCGGTGGACATTCAACAACTTCCTTTTATCACAAAGCGACCACCTGGACTTGAGTTATCCAGAAATCTTTGGTGTGTGTTAAATAGGATTTGGACCAAACATGGGTTGTGCAGGGACAGTCTTTTTAGGTGGGGAAAAGTTGCATCCCCACAGTGTGACTGTGGTGCTGAAAGACAGACTATACATCATATCTTGGAAGATTGTCCATTAAGATCTTTTCCGGGACAAATGAGTGACTTCCTGATTGTGATTGAAAGCGCTTTAAACTATATTTCTAACTAGATGTGTAGCCTTACGCTAAATAAATAAGTACAATCTAAAGATTGGTGACACTTTAAATTACAATGCAATTGGTTTTTGTGACAAGCACACCTATTTGTGGTACATTTAGATTTGGAGTCACATTTTCTGAAACCCTGCCCAGTACCAAAGGATTGTTTTATTACTGTTTGATGTAAACATATTTTTACAGCAGGGACATCTTTCATTAAAAATCAATCTTTGCAAACACTAAATTCAGATTTTGCATACAATTGTTTTAAAATACCTGTTTTAGTACCAAGTTTATAAAAGCCAACGTCTGTTTTACTAAGAACCACAGCTAAAATTGAGCATGCATCAGTTTTTGCTCTGTCTTGTTCAGGAAGTAGTAGGGAAAGGAAATGACAGACACAAACTTTTGAACTTTAACGATACGGAAGCCGTTAATGTGCAGGTTACCTAGGTAAAATGCGGAAATCTCTTTATTCTGCACGTTAACGGATCACCCTAGTTAATCTGGAGATTAGCTAGGTAATGTACACATTAACAGCTTTCGAGCTTTAGACATAACATATATAAAAATATTGAAACTTATAAAAAATGAGAAATATAATCCTTGAATGAAGAATAAATGCCATTTTTATATCAAATTATGCTTTTTTTTTCTAGTGACGTGGCCTGAACCAATGAAAAAATTACTAATAGCTATCAGTCTTTCATTAGAACATGAATTCAATAAAGCCCAAAGAAAAAACCAGATTGGCTCAACCAGACATTCATTGGGGATTAGGATTAAAGAACATAAGGCTGACATACAACACAACTACAACAGCTCTCTCAACATATGCGACCAATCAGGACATCACGGCAGACTTTGACGCAGTGCATATCCTCACTACCACCCACCTCGAACATCTCAAATGGTTGGCAGCTATGGAGATATTTAGAGCAAGACGCAACACACCATGCATCAATTTTAAAGAAGACCCTTTCAACAGCATGGCAGATCCTGCTAGATGATAACATTTAAAAAGTTTATGTCAAAAGTACTGCAGCGTGCATGCACTGTGCGCAAAACATCGCTCTTTTCTTTTTCCCTTTTAAATTGGCTCGAAGGTTGCCGCGTGTGATGATTCAAAAGATAAACGGCTCAAAAGAACATATTCGATTTTTCAACGTCCAGCTTAGTATTTATAGAAAAAGCCTGAGGAAGAGCACAGAAGGGGCGTCGAAAACATTAGCTAAAGTATTACACAACACTCCGGTTACAAGGTTAATAGTAAGAGTTATTTTTAGTACATTCCAGTGTGTGGAGACGAATAAGTATTTAGATACATTACTAATCGTTTTTTCTTTTCTTCAATTTACAAAAACAGAACAAAACATGGTCCATGTTATCAGGATGCAGTTTTATAGAATATTGTAAAAGATATTTTCATAATTGGAAAATAAAACTTAATCTCATGCTTTTCTTTATCTCCGTTTTCTGTTCTTAAGTTAAAAATTCATTTATATTTTATGTTTTATGCCCACTTTATTCTCTGTATCCTACATGCGGTCACTTAATCCAATCACGTTAATTGTAAATTGTTCTCTCCAGATAGACAGTTCGTGGGAGGTGCCCTTTTTTCTCCTTTTCCCCTTTGATCTTTCCCCATTCCCACTACCACCCACTCCCCACCCTATCTCCATCCATCCCTCTTCCCTTCCTTCTGGCTATACCACCGCGTTAAGGCCATTTTCTTTACAAACTATGAACTATATTTTATCTTTAACTTTTGTAAAAATATAGAAAAATAAATTTAACATAAGAACTTTATGTTAACAGAAAAATAATTACACATGTGTATCTTCAATCCTTAGAAATTAGTATTGTGTTTTAGTAATGAAGAAAAATTATATTTTACATCAACCAATAATTTTTTTTATCAACAAACAATGATTTTTTACTAATTATTGTTTTTAAAAATTGAGAACCAAGTAAAAATAATTTGTAAAAAATCATATTAAGTAATTATTATATTTGAAAAATATAATAAATCAGCTTAATATTAATTAACTTTTCCATGAATAATTTGTTACTCAATTAATTAAATAATTATAGTAGTTGATAACAAATTCATACAACTAATTAGCAATTTTGTCCTGCTTTGTATTAGCTGATTGGCCACTTGCAAGAAATGTTTCAGAATTCTGTTCATTTACAAAACAGAGTTTGTCAATTGACAATCTATTTCCTCATTTGTTTTTTTTTTTCAATGCACAGGTTATGAAGCAAGCAGCATATCACTATGTACAATGGGACATATTCCATTCTAAAAACATGCAGCATTTTTGATATTCAAAATATTCCAAAAGCATTCCATAACACTGTTCAATGACTACATGTGTGGAACTAAGTCTCTGAATAATTTTTAATAATGAACAACTGCACACTGAAGTTTACTAAACAACACATACCTCAGAAACCTTTAATGGTTAAAGGTTTCTGAGGTACGCATTGTTGAATAATTTTTGTTTGCATGTTATGAAGTTACTAATACATCTAACAAAAGATAGGCTGAGTCACTTGCAGGGTGACTAAATGAAATTGTTTCCTGTTGAAGTAAGACAATTGATCATCTTTAGGTGCAGTTATTAAAATGAGTTCTGTTATATATGTAAACCGCCAGAGAATGACCGCTACCAGGAATTGCCCCTTGACCTACTTAGGTCACCCCCACACCTCCGACCTCGTGTGTTCTTTGTCTCAACGAGTTGTCTTTAGTTGTTTGTAAGCCCTAGACCTGGACACGACAATACGTTGTTCACTCAGTTACGTTTATGTTAATAAAGCTAGTTATAAATGTTTACGAGTTATTGTTATTTTCATGAACATAACAATTGGTGACGAGGATGGGATTGACGACGAAGGGAAAAATTGGCAATGAATTGGCAATAAGAATACAATTGGCAACAAGGACAAAAAGGATAAAATGAGTGAACTCACAGAATTAATTTCAATGCTACATGTTTTCATCAAGAAAACATGTAGCATCAAGATTACAGAATCAATCGGTGGAGACGCAACCAGAACTATCAGTTCAACGAGTCCTCCAAACGCAAGCCCTAACCTTCGAAACTTACGACGAAACATCCGAGACCTTTGAAAATTATTCCCAACAACTGGAAAACTTTTTCAAAATCAAAGGACTGACCGGAACAGACGCCATTACCGAAGAAGCTAAGGTAATGATATTAATCAATTGTCTTGAACCGAAACATTATCAGCTACTGACCAACCTAACAGCACCAGAAATACCCTAGAGGCGAACCTTTGCTGAATTAATGAAGTTACTACAAAATCACCTAACGCCCAAACAAAATATCCTAACAGAACAGCACAAATTCGTGTCCAGAGAACAACATAATGGTGAGTCCATCTCAAATTACGTGACTTCGTTAAAACAACTCTCGAAAAGTGCAGATTTCAAGTCTAGTTGTAACAATGCGGACTGTATAAAATCCGTCATAGATCTAATGTTAAGAGTACAATTCATACATGGCTTACGAGATTCCGACATCAGTGAGAAAATTTTACAACAAACTGACCTAACCGTCGAACAGATGCTAGAAATTGCATTAGCCATAGAAGCTTTTAAAATAGAAAACGATGAAGTATATAAAAGTAACCACTTTGTTCATAAAATTACCAAAAATATTCAAACAAAACGATGCTCACATCCTCAAACACAACTGTCAAATCGTAACAGGAGCCGAATAGAAAGTCACAGCGGAGATCCGCTTAACCTCCACGAACTCCATTTAGAAGGACTATGCTTACATTGCGGAAAAAACAACCATAAATCAATAAACTGTAGAGTCAAAGACCGGCTGAAATGTGAACGATGTCATAAAAAAGGCCACACGGGGAAAGTTTGTATATCATCCCTAAGGAAACAAACATCAACAATCAACAGGAATCATAACGTCCACAATATTAATCACAAACACGTAATTGACTTTGATATAAACAGCGTTCTAGATGTATTTGTTAATATAACGGGAACAGATGACAGACTCCTCACAGAAATCTATGTTAACGGCACAAAAGTTCGTTTTGAATGTGACACTGGCAGTTGCGTCACTATCATCAGTATCGACAAATTCAATCGTTTACAATTAAACGCACCCATAGCAAAAACGGAAGTGACCTTTCGAAGTTACACAGGTGATATTTTCAAACCCTTAGGAGTAGCAAAAGTAAAAACTAAACATGGTGGCAACTACAGTATAGAGGACTTGTATGTCGTTCCCTTTCTAAAAAATGCAATAGTAGGAAGAGATTGGATCCAGAGTTTAAAGATTGACATCAATGAACTCAGCCATACAACTACGATCAACAACATTTCGTCAACAAAAGTAGAAACAGGGAAAGAAGCCCTAACAGAAGACCACAATGATACTTATCATGACATTGTTGTTAAGCATATCTCAACCGGAACTATCACGGCCAAAGACATTCGAAGAGAACCGTCAATTGACAAGAAACTATCAGACCAAAAACGACATTGTCAATGGCCATATGTATGACCCAGAAATATCCACACACACACAACGACATTCTGTTTAGAGGACACCGCGTAATCGTCCCAAGAAGTTTACAGCCAGCAGTCCTACAAGATCTACACTCTATACACATAGGAATCGTTCGAATGAAGGCCCTAGCTCAAAACTACTGTTACTGGCGTAATATTGACTCTGATATCGAGAATACAGTTAAAAGTTGCAAAGAATGCTGTGACATTAAGAAAAACCCAACAAAAGCTCCAATACACAAATGGGAAACACCTACAAAGAACTGGCAATGCATACACATCGATTACACAGGACCATTTATAAATCATTATTTCTTCATTGTCGTTGATGCCAAATCGAAGTGGCCGGAAATATTCTATACAAAGAAAGCACCAGACACATCCATCACAATCAGGGCCGGCCATCGGGGGGGGGGTGTGGCAGATGCTGTGCACTGGGACCCCGCGATTGAGGGGGCCCTAACATTGTCAAGAATGCACAAGAAAACTCGACAATATTCCTATCGTTGTCAGTATGACAAAAAGTACATTTTATCGTAAACATTATTATTGTAATCTCTGAATTTCGACAATCTTCAAACTAATTCTCGGTGATGCAAATGTTTAGTTTTTGTTATTTGATTCAGGAACCTCCCGAGGATCCCCACCTAAATTCGACTTTAAAAACAAAAAATCTCAATACCATATTGCCCGCGTTAAGAAATGAAAATAATACTGTGGCCGTCAGCCATATAAAATTATATGTATATTTGCATATAGTCGTAGTTTTAAGTAAATACGACTCTGTTCTAATGTAACATATAAACAGAATAAAAAATTCAAAAAATAGAATTGTGCATCATTTAGCACATAGATCCCAAGAACAAATTATTTCTGCGTTAGGAGATGAAGTCCTTAACAAAATTAAAGACGATATAAAAGCAGCCACATACTATAGTATCCAAATGGATTGTACTCCTGATATTTCTCATAAGGAACAAACTTCAATTATTATTAGGTATGTAAATTTTGAAGAGAAAAGATTAATTATAAATGAGTCATTTATAAAGTTTATTGAAGCAACTGATATGACTGAAGACGGACTAGCAAAAACTCTATTGAAAACATTAAGTGAGCTTGATTTAGATATTATGAATTGTAGAGGGCAGGGATACGACAACGGTAGCAACATGAAAGGGAAATATAAAGGTGTACTGTACAATCTAGAATAATTGCTCTAAACCCTCACGCAATGTATGTGCCTTGCCTATCACACTC
>NW_019386961.1:22144-22985 GCF_000671375.1 Centruroides sculpturatus | reverse complement strand
AAATATTAATTTTTTATTTCATCTAACTTTTGGAGGGCTAAAGTTGGAGATTTTTGAAGATACAGTAATAAATTTAATTCACACGAATGATAGTTTCGACCACTGCTCAACCAAGTACATGTATCAAGGGTTCGTTACAGGTTGTAACAAAGAAACTGTAGGCACAACACATGCTACATTACTATTTAAACTAAATGTTTATTCATTTTTAGTTTTTCAGCTGTTATATGTAACAGAAGGAAAGTATGGCGATCAGTCAAAAATGAACCCTTTCAGATTTTTACATGTTTGGACTCGGGAGACCTTCAAACGTCCAAAAATTAAAAAAATTCGTGTTTTTTTCCCCTGTATGTATGGAGTTTACAGTAGAGATGCCACGAATATTCGGCTACTATTCGGTATTCAGCCTATTCGGCTACTTTTTTTAATATGCGGTATTCGGCCGAATAGTACGCAACATTCGGCCGAATGCCGAATACCAAATCATGAAAAAAACCGCACATATTACTCAAAAACGTATTTATTTTAATAATAAATTATTACATTTAATACTTAAAATCTATCAGTTGTAAGTTGTAATGAATGAAAACAATTTTTTCAGCATTTGTTGATAGCAAACGATTGCACTTTTCCTCATAAACTATACCTGCTTCTGAAAATAGCCTCTCACTATATAATACACTACTGCTGGGAGACGATAGATAAATCTTAGCGAATTCTGTCAGGCTTGGATACTGTTTTGCGTTTGCTGACCACCACTTGTAAAGGTCTGCCGTCCGATCTAGGCGAACAGTTTTCATATAAAGTGATACAGTGATATTTTTTAGTAATAATTAGTAAC
>NW_019386961.1:14979-20281 GCF_000671375.1 Centruroides sculpturatus | reverse complement strand
TGTGTATGATCGCTAGGCGACCGATTAGCCGGCTGTATCGAACAGCCATACGTACGCGCGGGAAATAAATGCCTTCCGGGAGGACTTTTATGGGGAACTGGCCTCCTATTCAGTCGTTATAGGCAAGGAGAAAACCCGGAAAACTCCAAGCAGCCAGCCTGTCCGACCGTGGCGCGAACCCACGACGAACCTCCCAGTCTTTAGGGTCTGGTCACCACTACGATGAGCGGCAACGGAGACCACTCGCCCACTGAGCATATCCTTTGAGGATTTCCTTACCGTGTATACCAGCCTTAAGCGCGGTGGTCTGACGAAACGCTCACGTCATCCGCGGGAGGCCCTCTGGTGGCGACTGTAGGCGTTAGCGCCTCAAGTATTAAACAGTAGAATTAATATAATACCGGAAAAAGTAAATACAACAAAAAACCATTTATTTTATACTAATGAAAGAAAATATGGCATATTCGAAGAAAATGGAGTGGTGTATTCCTTTAATTGTAATTGTAAACCAGAAAAAATATATATATATAGGGGAAACGAAAAAAAACTAAAAATAAGAATAAATAAACACATCCTAGAATCAACAGAAATTATGCGAATTCAGTAGTAACTGAGCACTGTAGTACCACAGGCTGTGAAATAGTATTAAATTCACTAAAAATAAGGAAAAAAAAAGAATAATTACAAAAGACAACTTTACGAACATATTAATATAATTAGACAAAAATAACAGAATAAATAGTAATACCGGTAGAGAAATGCACCAATCACGGCGAAGAATCATAGAGGAAGAAGGGCATCTGAAGAATAAAAAGAACAATCGAAAGTTATTCAAATTGAACAGGAAGAGACGTAAGTTGTAAAATAGTAAATAAATATAAAAAAAGCAGATATAATGTAAAACATTAATGTAATAGCTTTAATTTACACTATTATGGTTGTTATTGTTTAAAATTGAATGTCCGGTGGAGTTAAAAACGAAAGAAATAAGTCTGAAAATTGTAAGAATTTTATTAATGCATATAAATAAATAAGTTTGTCGGAAAATGTTAAATGTAATTTTAAAATTATTTTATTGCTTTAATTTATATAGAATAAACTACAAAAATATCTGCTGAGGCGAGACGAAAGAGTCCGAAACGCAATATTATTTATGTGTCCAAATATATTAAATAAAATAAAAAGTTGTTTTCTGTGAAACTCTGTAGCATTATCTCTAAAGCCAGTATAATAAGTCTTGATATTAGAAGATACGTACTTGTAGACATAAATTTTTATTTTAATAATCATAGGAAGGTCGGACACCCAGTAATCACTGAGGTGACATGGACAATAAAGATCGAACTCAAGTTAAATGCTCGAGCTCTGGCTCTGGTGATACAACCCAACGGGGACCAGCCTTCCTTGCTCTCGAGTCCGACCTCTAACCTATCCTACAGTTTTACACCGCATTAAGCTGTTTTACACGCACTCAACCAAGAACTGAGTAATGCTTATCTTGTCGGGCTACGCGGCTCCCTTCCTAAAAGGGGCCCGTATAACATATAGCTGAGCTATAGGTTTTTAGACCTATCCCTTCTCAGTGTATATTCTCATGACGTACCCCTAATGTGTATTAAATTTCAACTCTCAACTTCTAACTGTTTGGGCTCTGCGCTCGACTAACAACTGATTTATACAATTTTCCTTTCAGATTGCAGCTAATTTACTTGTAGCATAACACACCGCTCAGCTTCCTCCAGTTCATCCATCCACATTGAATTCTATGCTGCACCTCCGGGTTCAATCCTCCTCCCATCTCGACAAATGTTTCAAGATATTAAAAACTCGGAACAAAAAAGAGCGGCACATTTGGGATTTTAATATTACATTCATCTCTATCATTCAGAGTCATATAAGCTGTTTTAGTTCTGCTAATCTTCATGCTTCTTTTTTCCAAAACTTTTCTCTAACCCTCCAGTTTCTTCTCAGCCTTGGTTTGGGAAAGTTCACACAGCACACTATCATCCGCAAACATCATACTCCACGGAGCCTCACGCTGCACGCCACACANTCGTTTTGTTAATATCGATGAGTGCCTGCGTATTTCTTAATAAAGTTGTTCTTAAACGAAGCAAATAGCCGGAAATAAAAAATCGTTCGTAACTTTTAAACGGTTGATCGTAAGTAAATTTTTTTAATACCAATCGATTCAGCGTGTCAAATTACATCTAGATATATCTATGTCTATTCGTTAATATTAAGTTTAAGACCTTTTTTAGCTGGATACCTTTTGCTTTAGTCTAACCGAACTTTTGATGCGCTCAAATTCAATCTCTGAATGAGACGGTTAGGACCTCAACAGAGCTGTAGAGCATATGGGTATCATAGGAGTAAAAAAGTCAAAGGAACCATACATGTGACTCTTCGCGATATATAGAGTATTATAGACCCCCAAAAATTACTCTATGTGACATTTGCCTATGCTCTTTTTTCCTCTCTCTAAACCTACACACACACCCATCTGTGCTGTGTGTGTGTTGGCATCTATTTCTTTTAATATCTCAAAATAGGGTGAAAATAAATAAACGAAATTTGGCACAGCTACTTGTATATATGGAGCATTATGCTACTAAATTTTGGTGGTGAAAAGTGTAAAGGGTAAGGAGATAAATGGGGTTTCGTCATATTTNTAATTGTTAAAGCGAAGTTTGAATGGTATGGGATGTGACCACGTGTGATTATTCAATAAAAACAGAAAAGCTAACAAATGTGTATCAGGATTTCGATATAAATTTAATTTGGAAGCTGTATTAGAACAAGTCGCTAAATTTTTCAGGTAATTTATCATCGTATTTAAATATATAAATTAAATTGTAATAATTAAGGAAATAGTTCGAGTGTAGTTTTAGGACGATTAATATCAATAGTATAGCATCGCTTCCCACTCAATTTTTTTGAAGATAAATATTTGCTAGACATTTGCGAAACACACAATTATTTGGTGTCGACGAATATAAAAAGCGCTATAAAAAAGACCCGATAGGACTACTTTTCGTCTGTTCGTCGTTAGGGCCGTCATTATTTAAACTTGTTTCTGTCGTGGAATATCACGTTAGATGGCGGACACGTACAAAACGTACCACCTGACTACCTAGAAACATCAGCCACGTGATTATCTCTAAAAACACAAGTAAATTATCAAATTATCTTAAAATTTAGATTAAATTGTTATAATAGTAAATAAATAGAACTTTTGATGCGCTCAAATTCAATCTCTGAATGAGACGGTTAGGACCTCAACAGAGCTGTAGAGCATATGGGTATCATAGGAGTAAAGAAGTCAAAGGAACCATACATGTGACTCTTCGCGATATATAGACCCCCAAAAATTACTCTATGTGACATTTGCCTATGCTGTTTTTTCCTCTCTCTAAACCTACACAAACACACATCTGTGCTGTGTGTGTGTTGGCATCTATTTCTTTTAATATCTCAAAATAGGGTGAAAATAAATAAACGAAATTTGGCACAGCTACTTGTATATATGGAGCATTATGCTACTAAATTTTGGTGGTGAAAAGTGTAAAGGGTAAGGAGATAAATGGGGTTTCGTCATATTTCGTGTGGAGCCGGACAATGAATATTTTACTCGTTATTAGCATTTATTATTTTAAATGAAACCGTGCTACTTTCAAAATAAATCTTTTTGCCATATTATAATAATAATATTTAAAAAAATTTGTAACAAAATTTCATAACAGATGGCGCTATCATTTTCATAAATGTTATTGTTAATTAAAAGGAAAATTTTATAACACCAGAGAAAGTCACATAACTCGTTGCTAGTTTTGTTTTTTTAATTTGGGTTGTAATTAAAATTAAAATGTCTTGTCCCATTTGTTATGAGATTTTACTTTAAAAATGAAGTGTATTATTATTATGCTATTAAACTTTGGTGTTAAAAGGTCGAGGAAGTGCGGAAATAGGGGTTATGTGTCATATATCTCGAGAGGAATTGGACCTAATGAAGATATTTTTCGTTATTAAAATTTTCATGAAATTCGTCTCTTGATTTGCCAATTTGTAATAATCGAAAATATAAAGTTTTTTAATGATTAAATATCATAACAGATGGCGCCACACACTATTAATAGTATCAATAATCATATACTGTAGAAGTTATTTTTAAAATAGAATCTTACAATAGTCAGGAAAGTTACATAACTAGTTTGTGAAATTTTTAAAATTATAATGATGCTATACTATCACGCGATAAAACAGGATTTTAACAATATGTAAAATTAATGAAAAACCTTTGTAAGTTCACGTGTTATAGCATTTCAATTTCTTAATGTAAAAATTAGACGAGAGATGGCGCTACGGGTTTATGTTTACTGCACAGTCTATTATTATTAAGTCATATTTTAATAAAAGGAGCCCACTATCCATTCTGTCAGTAGATGTAGAAAAGGCTTTCGATACTGTAAACTGGGAAGAACTCTGGCAGTTCCTAGAAAAATTCGGTCTAAATGAAAAAGAACTATGGTTCATCAAAAGAATATATCAGATGTCAAAAACTTGTATTGCCATAAACAATAGGAGTTCTGAAGACATAACTTATTGTGCAGGAGTAAGACAGGGATGTCCCAGCTCAATGGTTCTCTTTGTGATATATATAGAAGTTCTACTGAAAAGTATAAAACATGATGACATGATTGAAGCTATTCACATACCTGGTATGAATGAAAAGGTCAAATTTCTGGCACATGCCGATGACATAAACTTTTTCATAATAAACAGATTTAGTCTTGAAAAAAATTATGTTAAAGCTTAAAAACTTTAGCCAGTTTACTGGAATGAAAGTAAATGAAAGAAAATGCAAACTTCTAAAAATTGTGGGAAGTATATCTAATGACCAATTGCCATTGGAAATAGTACACACAATGAAAATGCTTGGTCTATGGTTTGGAAGAGAGGCCAAAGAGAGAAAATTGTTTGATATGAAAACAAAAATCAACAACTCCATTGAGCAATGGACAGAGAATTGGATTTACTTACCTGAAAGAATCAAAACTATTAATAAAGTGATCATAGCCAGAATAATATATACACTACTAGCAGACCCCGCCACACCTTGTTGTGGCTCAAAATGTATCTATTATAAATGTATAACACTTCCCCCGTGGGGGAAAATTTTTCGAAAAATTTTTTCTTAGTGTACATTCTCTTGACGTACCCTATTAAAACGCAATCAAAAGCGCAAAAACCCGCATCTAAAATAGTATAATAGAAGCCAAGTTTTTCACAGTAAGCCTTAATC
>NW_019386961.1:10439-14474 GCF_000671375.1 Centruroides sculpturatus | reverse complement strand
AAAAAAAGATACAATGCATCGATAGTTGTCTGTAAAATAAAACAAGATGCTGAACTAAAAATCTTAAGTGACTACAAAGAAATGACATGAACTGAAATAGATAAATATTACAGAGGAACAGATAGTGTGATCCGTGTTAGTGAAAATAGTTATTTTTAAAGATGATTGGTAGATTAATCAATGTTATATATCCTTTCTATACATTACCTGTATTGTACTTACATTTGTCTTTTGAAATCTAACCAACAGCCCTTAATATTTACCTATATTATTAGTATATTCTGTTAATTATATTGATGTATGAAGTGTATTCATATATTGTTATTAACTTTGTTAGAATATAAACCACATATAATTTTGTAAATTTTTTTGTTTCACTCTCATGGTTAATGGGTTAATGTTATTTATAAGTTTTTGAATCATTTTTATAGATTTATGCTCATTTATATGTTTCAATATAACCTATTACAACATGTTTTGTAATCAAATCTTATATTTCTATTGGGTTATCACCTTTTCACAAAGAATATATGTTATTAAGAATAAACGACTTCTAACAACTTAACACTGTGTTTTCTAATAACAACCCACGAAAAACCTTTTTAACGAGTGTTATGTCACTATTAAATTCCACAAGTACTTTCGACCTCCACCGAGGTCTGCTTCAGGTGGTGACTGGCCGTGTTTCGACCCGACCGTCGTAACGATGTCGCCAACGATGTAAATAAATAAACGTGCGCGTCGGGTTTCACCCCTCCGACAGCCGTTGCTCAAACTCCTCGAATAAATATATGTTATGTGTAAATGACTATACATTTGAATATTGTTGTTTTGATATATTATATTGTGAAATGTTATAGGTTTAAAAGCATTTAACACTTTAAATGTTACAATATTTCCTTATGTAAATACTGTAAATATTATGTAAATAATTTGTGGGTTATTGTGAACTTATATGTAAGTTTGGTGGAAACAAACACCAAATTTAATGTAACTATTGTACGGAATACAAGTATTAATATTTATAATTGCTACAGCATGTTGCTGAAATGTAAGATAACTAGTTTTCAATAAACTTTAATAAAAAATATTTTAATTAATATTTAGTCAAATTTTAAACTTTGGATATAAAGGAAATTGCTGCCTTCTTTCATTCGTTAGTGCATATTAACAGCCCTAAAACATATTAACATGGCCGTTTATTAAGGGTGCAATGGCACTACGCATAAAAATGATGTCAAAAAACCCAGGAAACCTTTAAAATAGCAATGCAAGTGCTAATAATGATGATGATCATAAACCCAAATATAAATGAAAAGCGCAGAATAATTCGATAACATAGCACGCCTGCAGTTTTCTTGAAAGACAACCGAAATAAATATATTAAATGAGAAAAATAAAATTAGTTTAGGAGTTTAGAGTTACAGTATATGTGCATATGAATATAAGTATTATAGAAGTTTCCAATAAGTTTAGGTTTAGTAAAATCATTCAAAGAGAAGGAGCAATTATTTAATATAAATTATATTCTCTCCACTTGAAATTAGTATTGTCTCGCTCCTGTGCATCATACTTTTCCTTTAACAATAGGGTTGTACTGTACCTATCATCTACCTAACACCTTCCAGGGGAAGTTTTGAGTTGAAATAATGTAACTTCTGGTTTGCATCAAAAGTTCGTATATAGTTCATAAATTGGGACATCCTGCCCCGAAGATTTCCTTGTCTGTTCTTAGATTTTGTTTATCTAATTTTGATCTTGAGATTAAGTAAAGATGGAATGACAACAGTGGGAATTTGTGGGTCTACAAGTTTTTTCAAATTCCAGCCGAATCGTGTGTCTAGAAGTGAAAATTTACTTTTCATTTTGTTCCAAGTTGTCTTTATCACTTCAGTTTGGTTACATGCACTTAAAACTGGCACCTATTTTGTAAATATCCTTTTGCTCTGTATATTAAACTTATTAAATTTAATTTTTTTTTTATTATGTTTCATTCCATATCATTCCTATGCACTAGATAAGTCATTAAATACTTTTATGTTATTAATTTTCGTAATATGCGTGACACAAATATTTTTATACCTCTACTTGTGAAGAGGAATTTGCAAATTTTAATTATTGTTTTAGGATATTTCTTCAGTTTCTATTATTTTAAACTTTTTTAAATATTCCAATGCATCATGCAGTATTGAGTGAACAGAGGTTTGGAGAGCTTCTAACCCTTGAAGACACAGTCACACTTACCTGGTATTTGTTTTTTCTTTTTTTGGACAATTTTCTCTTAGCTTAGTAATCTGCACAAACATCAAATATATGCAAATATATGGTTAAAGAATAAAAAATGAATGTTATTTCTTTGATTTCTACATTAACATTCTGTAGAAAATTACTTTTAAGGAAGTGAAGCTTAAGGAGATAACTAACAAGTAAAAAATTTTTATGTGGAATAATTAGGGTGTTCTCCTTTCTACCCCATTCTCTTACATCTCAAGCCACATCTCCATTCATGAAAAATTAGAGAAACTTTTGATGTATTAACTTTTAGTTTCTGCAAAACTATTTTATTAATTTTAAATTACTTTTTTACATTATTAATAATTGTTGATTAAGACAGCAGAAATAGACATTAATTATAATAATTATCCACTTTTAATGTTTAAATAGTAACGTTTTCGTTTTAAAATATCTTTATTTATGAACGTTACTGGTATAGTAATACCTCGACTTACGCTACCCCGACTTACGCGAACCCGGAGTTATGCGATTTTCAAATCTCGTTAATTCGTCTTTTGTTTGAGCGGCACGCAGCTCCGGATTACTCGCTCCCCCCACATTATTGTTCAGCTTACATGTTCGGATGTGTCGCGCGAAATCGACGCATAGCTACAATTTATTTTGTGTTATTTATTTCTGTGTTTGTTATATCTATGGAGACTCGAGAGACTCTATGTGGTGATTTCTTGTAACCGTGAATGAATCAAAAGACGTGATAAGATTAACAAGAACATTTATTAGCTTACGTACATCTGAATTTGGATTTTACACACATTGAGAAATTATACATCCTTACTTACGCGGTTATCGCTCGGTCCCACCTATCGCGTAGGTTTGGGGTATCACTGTATATAAGAAAGAAGAATAACAGATTCAGTGAAAATTCATGAATTTAAGATATAAACGATGATTTTTTATATATTTTCTGTAAACTTGAACTTAAATACACATAAATTGACTGATAGAATTTTATTGGTATACTCATGAATTAATCTTGATGGGAGCCGAGTTGAATGGAGAAAATTTTTAATGCAAATTCGAGAAAATTCCCACCTGATGTGACTGTTAATTCATAAATAATATAAAAAGCAATTATCCTACTATCTAAAAAAACTACAAATGTGACAGAATAAGTATTCATTATTCCTCAATAAAAGATCATTCAACGTCCTTTTGAGCATTATTATTTGTCAAATCATTGTCTTTATGCTTTATTATACTGAAGTTTTTTCTATTCATTTTATTCTTCCAAGAATGAGCTATAGAATCTCCAGTGCTAAGAATTACTGGCAACAAAATTAAGCCGTGGAATGCAGAAAATGTCATTGTTAAAAGCAAAATTTTGAAAAATATAACAAACAAGTAACTACTACCGAAATACAGAACCGATACCCCTAGAATTGTCGAAGCACATCCTTGAATTATTGGATAACCCGCAGCGTATAATGCGTATCTCATCTTACCCGCAGGATCGCTTTCTTCGCTACTTATGTAAGCGTACGTGATGTGAGCGGAATAATCTACACAAAATCCTGCACTCATAACTAGAATTATCATGGAAATAGTGTCAACATTAACGTTCCAAAGAGACATGTATCCAACTATACACACCTCTATGGAGACTACAGTTAGCATGACACATATAGTACATGTGAAATTTGGTATAAATAAGAAAAGTACCAAGGATACTAGTAATGCGGAAAGGTATACTGTCTGAATGCAAGTTGTTGTCACATTTAAGTATTGATCATAATAAACGAA
>NW_019386961.1:0-3819 GCF_000671375.1 Centruroides sculpturatus | reverse complement strand
CTTATACGTAAGTTTGGTGGAAACAAACACCAAATTTAATGCAACTTTTGTACGGAATACAAGTATTAATATTTATAATTGCTACAGCATGTTGCTAAAATGTAAGATAACTAGTTTTCAATAAACTTTAATAAAAAATATTTTAATTAATATTTAGTCAAATTTTAAACTATGGATATAAAGGAAATTGCTGCCTTCTTTCACCTGTTAGTGCATATTAACAGCCCTAAAACATATTAACATGGCCGTTTATTAAGGGTGCAATGGCACTACGCATAAAAATGATGTCAAAAAACCCAGGAAACCTTTAAAATAGCAATGCAAGCGCTAATAATGATGATGATAATAAACCCAAATATAAATGAAAAGCGCAGAATAATCCGATAGCATAGCACGCCTGCAGTTTTCTTGAAAGACAACCGAAATAAATATATTAAATGAGAAAAAAAATTAGTTTAGGAGTTTAGAGTTACAGTATATATGCATATGAATATAAGTATTATAGAAGTTTCCAATAAGTTTAGGTTTAGTAAAATCATTCAAAGAGAAGGAGCAATTATTTAATATAAATTATATTCTCTCCACCTGAAATTAGTATTGTCTTGCTCCTGTGTATTGTACTTTTCCTTTAACAATAGGGTTGTATTGTACCTATCATCTACCTAACACTTTCCAGGGGAAGTTTTGAGTTGAAATAATGTGACTTCTGGTTTGCATCAAAAGTTCGTATATAGTTCATAAATTGGGACATCCTGCCCCGAAGATTTCCTCGTCTGTTCTTAGATTTTGTTTATCTAATTTTGATCTCGAGATTAAGTAAAGATGGAATGACAACAGTGGGAATTTATGGGTCTACAAGTTTTTTCAAATTCCAGCCCAATCGTGTGTCTAGAAGTTAAAATTTACTTTTCATTTTGTTCCAAGTTGTCCTTATCACTTCAGTTTGGTTACATGCACTTAAAACTGGCACCTATTTTGTAAATATCCTTTTGCTCTGTATATTAAACTTATTAAATTTAATTTTTTTTTTATTATGTTTCATTCCATATCATTCCTGTGCACTAGATATCCCATTAAATACTTTTATGTTATTAATTTTCATAATATGCGTGACACAAATATTTTTATACCTCTACTTGTGAAGAGGAATTTGCAAATTTTAATTATTGTTTTAGGATATTTCTTTAGTTTCTATTATTTTAAACTTTTTTAAATATTCCAATGCATGCAGTATTGAGTGAACAGAGGTTTGGAGAGCTTCTAACCCTTGAAGACACAGCCACACTTACCTGGTATTTGTTTTTTCTGTTTTTGGACAATTTTCTCTTAGCTTAGTAATTTGCACAAACATCAAATATATTGCAAATATATGGTTAAAGAATAAAAAATGAATGTTATTTCTTTGATTTCTACATTAACATTCTGTAGAAAATTACTTTTAAAGAAGTGAAGCTTAAGGGGATAACGAACAAGTAAAAAATTTTTATGTGGAATAATTAGGGTGTTCTCCTTTCTACCCCATTCTCTTACATCTCAAGCCACATCTCCATTCATGAAAAATTAGAGAAACTTTTGATGTATTAACTTTTAGTTTCTGCAAAACTATTTTATTAATTTTAAATTACTTTTTTACATTATTAATAACTGTTGATTAAGACAGCAGAAATAGACATTAATTATAATAATTAACCGCTTTTAATGTTTAAATAGTAATGTTTTTGTTTTAAAATATCTTTATTTGTGAATGTTACTGGTATATAAGAAAGAGGAATAACAGATTCAGTGAAAATTCATGTATTTAAGATATAAACGATGATTTTTGATATATTTTCTGTAAACTTGAACTTAAATACACATAAATTGACTGATAGAATCTTATTGGTATACTCATGAATTAATCTTGATGGGAGCCGAGTTGAAAGGAGAAAATTTTTAATGCAAATTCGAGAAAATTCCCACCTGATGTGACTGTTAATCCATAAATAATATAAAAAGAGAAGACACAACAATATGAAAAAAAAAGAATTTGCCACTGTATTGAGCTAAATTTTCTTTTAATATACAGTTTATGCAATATTTATAAGTACAACTTTAGTAGGTTTTAATATTATCTTTAACTATTTGTAAAAAGTGAAAGATTATAAAGACGTCGATAAAAGTGTTATTCAGTATTTATTACATGAAAAGTGTATATTAGTTAGAAATGTTTTCATTAATTAAATTTAATTGTTTTAAATGAAAAAGTTTAGCACCCATTGCATTTGTTTTTAGATTTATTTGAACAATATTATATGGATGTTTAAAAAATTTACAAATTTTTATTAAATTACACTTTCAGCTTATCAAAATACATTTTATGTTGCCAAAATAATTTATTGAAAACAAACTAACAAATTTTGGAGTAAGGTTTAAAGAACACAAGTATTATGCCAAAAAAGGATTCAACACTACAGCCCTTTTTCAGCTGGTGCAGACTTGAGGCTCTATAGTAAAATAGGAGGAAGGATTGTCAAACCCTTGCGCTTCCCAACATTAGCAACAAGTGCCGAGAAAATAGAAATTTACAAAAGCAAACTGGAAGAGGCATGGATATCAATGGATGGCATATCAATACAAGGGATGCTAAAGGTCTATTATCTGCTTGAAAATACATAATTAAGAAGTTTTCCTCAAACTCTTAATTTATGCCTTAGTTTACATTTTCATATTTTATGAATATACCTTAATAACCTCTATTTATGTTTGTTTAAGGTATTATTACTGGATTTTGATTTTGATTTTTATTATTATGTCTGATTTTGTTTTTCTTTTATATTTATATTTATACATAAGAAAATAACAGAAAAATTATATATATTTTCCATTATGATTTTTTGTATTTAAATTTACTTATTCTATTTTGGAACCACGATGTTCTAATTTTCTGGTTTAACCCGAGGATGGCCTATTGAATAGGCCGAAGACGTTCTTTGTTTTCAATAATTTATCTAGACGACATAAGTTGTGTTTTGATAATCTAGTAATTATTTGCTGTGTATGTTCTATTAATCATTATAATTTCGGTTTTCTTAATTTCATATTCTAGCATTTTAACCAGAAATTACTTATAGAACGACGACATTCTAGTTAAATTAAACAGTATGAAATTTAAAATTAATATATTTAAGAAGTCAGGTGTGATGGACAGTAAAGTAACTTTAAAACAGCTGGATAATCAAATTAATGATATAAGCTCTGTTTTAAATGAAATGGATTGTCATTGGCTTGCTAATCTAGCCATATTAAAGCTTTTCTATTAGGTAATGCACGTTCTCTCTTTAATTGTAATTTTAATGGTAATATTAAGATTTAACAAACTAAGTTGATTATAATACACTGATTTATGTATTTGCAATTAATTATGTATTTGCATTAATTAAACAATGCCTAGAAAATTATCTTAAGTGCACAAACAATTTCAGGATTTGGTAAGACAAATTTGAAATGAGAGATCTTTAGCTTTTAAATTTTACAAAATTTCACATTTGTGCAGAAATTAAAGAACAGAAAAAGTTAACTGCAATAAATGTATTTGATATTTTTCCACCCTTCATTTGTAGCCACTTCAAAGAGTATAACAGGAATAGATTATTTTTCAGGCATTGAGGTTTAGCTAAAGGAACACAATCAGTTTTTATGTAAAATTAGAATAAATATATTGTTGGGAATGATATAATAAATGTGTATATTTAAGTAAACTTTTCTATTTTAATTTCTTCAAAGAACATATATTTACATTTTATATTTGTTCAAATAGTAACATTTTTGAAGCATTATAGT
>NW_019386960.1:0-17256 GCF_000671375.1 Centruroides sculpturatus | reverse complement strand
AGGTTTTGCTGAATTGCAAAATATAAGACCTCCCCTGAAAGTAAGACCCAGCAAAGCTTTTTTTTTTTTAGTTGTAACGGTCATTGACAGATGGTTGAAAGTGGCCGTTGGCTTATTGAAAGTACAGCCACTGATTGGTCAGCAGACAATCATGCCACACGGCATGATTTGCATAAGACTATAGCTTGGGAATCACAGATTTGCATAATGTTACAGCTGGTGATCACTAATTGGTCGGCTGGGAATCACGCCACATCACATTTGCATAGTGCTATGGTTCAGTAAGCACTAGCTGGTCATCAAGCCCGATGTCGACGCTATGAAAAGGTTAAATTGAAGTGAGAGTGGGAAGTCCACTCCAGCACAGGAACTTCATAAGTTCACTTCGGTTTGTGACTTTGGTTTTATTTAAATTCAGTTCGACACAACCAGATATATGCCACTCTCATCTAAGTTAGACTTGGGAATTTTTTTGTTCAACAATAAATGTGAATTCTTCTTCGTGGAAAAATAAGACCTAGCGCATCTTTAAGAGCAAAAATTAATATAAGACACTGTCTTATTTTCAGAGAAACAGGGTAGTCCTGCTCTAAATAAGTCTTTTCTTCAGAATTTTCTAAATTATTTAATTAAAATTCAACTTTATTTGTAATTCTTAATCTAAGAACTTAACTGTCCAAAGATCAGTTAGGTCAAATTCCATACTTTAATGAATTAATAATCATCTTAATTCTAGTCCATAAATAATCTGGCTTTTAGATACATTTGGCTGGACATATGAAAATAGAAAGAGTACCAATCTTAGCTTTTAATGGATTTATGGTATTAAACTTATTTGTTTGTACAAGATTCCCAGATGTTCAAGTATAAATTATTTCTTTAAATCAAGGATCAATGATTCAGTGCCTGTGGTACATTTCAGATGCACCCTCTAGAACCATAGTCACACAAGTGCAAATAAATATACTTGTAATTTTCATTTTTATTAAATGCATGTATTTCATGTGCTGTAAGCTAGAACTTCTTAATAATATTATATTACAAAACACCTTTCTCACTTTTTCTATCTGAAATAGCTGAAAATGTTAGTTCATTTAAACTAAAAATTTGCTAGAAAAAATGAGAAAAAACGTCAAAACAATTATTTTATTTATTACGACATTGTGATTTTTTTTTAAAGATTAAACTATGCACCCTTGATGGTTTTTAAAATTTTTATTGCATCCTTAGGAACAAAAATGTTGCCAACCTCTGCTATAGGATCATTAAAAACTGGACTAACTATAAAATCTATTCTTTGTAGGATTTTAACAAATGAGAAGTAAAAATATCAATAAACAAATAATTAAGTAGTTCAGTTAATATAATATAAATTCATTCAATCACTACACTCAATCCTATTACTTAGATATTCAGATACAGTTATAAACTGTATGATGATAACATATATTTTCCACAGCACAAAATATTCCATTTTTGTAATCAGCTGATATGCTGAAAGACAACAGCAACACATTATTTAGTCAGAAATGCAACAAAAAAAGATAGAAAAAGAATAAATACTGGGAGAGGAGACAATAAAAGAAAAAAGGAAAAATCTTCATATTCACAATCTACGAAATTAATTGAATTTTTCTTGACTGTCTTTAGATTTGAACACTAATTTTCATAAGGCTGCACTATCAAAAGAACTTACTAAATATATCTTTAGATTCATGATTTGTCATCAAGCTTAAGAGTACATTAGTATCATACACAGTGACAAAATGTTATTGAATACACAAATTCTTATCTAGCATTTTAATCATATTCCCAAGTTTTGCTTTTAATAAACAAACTAAAACTACATTATTCTTGTCTTATTTGACCTTCTATCTTGCTAAATCTTATCATCCAGAACATTTTTATAAAGAATTATTAAAAACTTGTATATTTCCTGATCGTTATGCTGTAGGCTAAAGTTAAATTGATTTTAAATTTAAAGCAATTTCATATTTTCTCCATTAAATTTCTCAACTTTACAATAAATAAATATTTAAAAAATTGAATGGCTAAATTTTATCTTGATTTATAGTTATTAAGTATTTCCAATCTCTCTATTATGGAAAAAAAGTAAGTGACCTTCTTTCTTAAAGCATGTTTTTGAACACACTGTAATTAGGAGAGAGGAATAACAATTGACTTACAATTATGATAGTAGTGGTCAATATAGCATTGAATTTTTTGTATTCATTTCATTTGAAAGTGGAATAAATGTGTACAAAATTCATGAACTTCAATGCTACTTTTTTTTTAGGTAAATAAATGTAAGTAATAACTTATATCAGAACTTAACTCTTTAAAAATTTTTTTCTCTTGTGAGAACAATTTACTTTCAAAATTATTGATGATAATGATTTTAACAAAATAACGTAATTAAAAAGTTTTTTTTTAAACTATAAATGTCTGATCAAATGAAAAACAAACTATATATAATTGTGTGCTGTACCATGTTAAAAAATTTAAGATTTGCTTTAAATCACTTAAGCCAATCTTTGAAAATTTTCAAAGATATCCATGTAATACAAATCATTTTCAGTTTAACAGCAACTATTGTCCTGTATAGCTTTAAATTTAAATAATCTCCAGCAACAGAGAGACAAACATAGCTATCTTGGCAAAAGTTTTTGTTGTAGATTACTTTTTAACTGTGCTCATGTAATATCTTGGCTCTATGTATAATAATCCCATGTCTAAAATGCTGTTTGCTAAAAAAGTTAAGAATGTAAGAAAAAAATAAATAAAAATTACTGTCAGATTACAGTATCGTATTATAAAAGATTAATTTTTAAAAGTAGTATCACAATTTGAAAGAATTTACAATGCTGAGAGTAATCTTCAATTAACAGATTCAATCAACAGAAAGTTGTTGGAACTTATTATGATACTATTTATCATTATACCATACATTTGTATAATCAGAGATTGCTATTATTAAACAAAATTTGATTTTTAATGTTATTTGCTCTTCTTTTCTTTTTAACAAGTCTGAAAATGAACATTAAGAATATTTGGAAAATGATAAACAGCTTGACTTTTTAAAATCCACCAAATTTTTTAGTGAGTATAATCAAATATTCCAGTGATTTCTTCTTACTGTATAATACTTTCTTCACGTAACAATTATATTCTTGTCTCTCACTTACTTAACATTACTTACTTCATAAACAAAAATTTTATTAGTTTATTAAAATAATTATTCGTCTTTACTGAGGTATTACTGAAAATTACTCTATTACCTATCAAATGATACCAACTGCGAAATAGTGCAACAATTCCATACTTAAAATACAAATAATTCCAATGATAATGTAAATACTGATTTCTGAATTAACAATGAAAATTGTTTAATATTCTTAATATAAACATACTAAAAAAATTGTTAGATTTGTGTTTATGGCTTACAATATATAAGAATAAGGATGAATACAAATATTTGAGCATGTAAATAATCTTATGAAAAAGCTACTTTTCAGTAAGAATGGATTGGATTACTTAATATTCATTTTATAAGCTATACAGCTGGCTAGTTGTAACCATTGAGTTGGACCACAATAAGGTCAACAGTATGAATGAGGGATGCAAAATTATACCAAAACACATACTGACCATAATAAATTATGAGGGCCTTAAATGGATTCAAATCTGGATTGTCAAAGTGGTATACTAATATTTTACTATCTGGTCATCTGATTTCTCTCATGTAAATTCCCAGAAATGGGCAGTGTAGTTTCCATATTTTGCAAATTAAACATACTGTATGCATAAAATACAAATGACTAATGGAAATCTATTATCTCCTACATTCATCTCTTCTGATAAATTTTATATATAAAACAATTCCTATGTTCTAAAACATTAAACAATTTAAAACTTTATAAAGTTTTGATTATGTGAGTTGAATCATCTTGAATCTTACAGAATAACTAACTGATCATTAAAAATATGCTGATATTTGGCTGATATCCAGTCTAAATTAAGATTGAATTATGAAGACATTTTGACTTTCTAAATTTAATTTCATAGAATAATTCTACAATTGTTAACTGATAAAGAAACTGGAGTCTTTCTGTATCTATATTAATTAATTATGTTTGTTTATTAAGAGTTCAATATAAAATCCTTATTGCTAGATAAATACTTGTATAATATTTGATCATTAACAATAAAGCATAAAACAATAAATTAGCATAATTTTTCAACTGAATTAACCTTAATCAGATCAAACCAAACACAGAATTAAAAGAACTGTCAGTTAATTAGGCTAGATGGTAAGGGATGAGGCTAATATACCTAAGGGAATGTTTGTAAAATCAAATGAGTTACACAAGTAACTAGATGGTCATAAAGTACTAATTTTGTTCAATGTATATGCTCTACATTGCATACGAAACTCATCAATTCAAAATTTGCAAAGGAAAGAATTCACTTCATAAAAGAAAATGGCATACGATAACGCTATTTCTAAATTTGCTTAACTATACAAATTATGAATTAAAAGGAAAGATGATACAAATAACAGCCTATATGAAATGATTTGAGAAAAAACAATTTAGATACTATTCCACTAGCAGCAGCTCTAGAAATTGTATTTTATAAACAGATCGATCAAAATGTTCAGCAAAAGTTAGAACAGCGGTATTGAATGATAACTCATTTGACTTTACAAATGCATGCTAGTACAACCCACTCAGAAAAATTTGGAGTTGTCAACCCAGGGTCCCCAAAATGACAGGTTGACACCTTTACTGCCTCAGTCATCTGAATGTTGGAATAATCTCCCTAAATAATTAAATTCACTTAGAGCAATCCTATTTATTCAATGTACTGATAAAAAGGACCTCTGCAAGTGAATTAGCAATTTTTATGGTTAACTAGAAATATGGAGTCGAGTAAGAAAGATGAAAATAATTTCAATTAATTTAAACTATAGTGCAACCTTGATTCATTGGTTGTTCTGTTAGTTCTCTGTTTGGCCTTCATGTTTCTGAATATATTCTAATATATTTGGACACATTGTATATTAAACCTACCTTAATTGTCTCCAGGTCCATAGGATGTTTAATAACTTCGTGATAATCTGGTAAATCCAACAACTTCGCATCTACAGGCTTATAAAATGGCCACGCGTATCCCTAAAAAAATTTCATTATGCTAATCTTTCATTTATATTTAATATTTTTAAGGAAATCAATTTGGAAGCAGCTTTGAAATACGTAATAAGCTATGGAAACATACCATATTTGCTCGGATATAGGCCGCAGATGAATCTAAGCCGTTGTCCCCACCTTTTAGCTAGTAAATGAGAAAAAACAAACACAGGCATCTTAGTTGTAAGGCAGATCCTTTTATTATAATTAGCAAAGCACACATTACTACCCCGGCCAAGTCGTACTGTAGAAGCTCTTACCAAACACTAGCATTGAAAATGTTGTATGCAACGACTGTAATAATTTCCAGTTTATCAGTAGGCTTTTCGATTGCATAAAAACATTAAATAAATGTAGGATATGTAAGAAAAGACGATACATAAATCATTATTATTACAGTCCCTGATATTGAATTCTTTTCTAACAAGTACTATCAATAAAACTTCTCGTGTTTCATAATATAAAATATAACTTAAAAAAATTTAATATTCATGCATTATATATGAATGTTACGAATCAAACATATAGAAACAAAACTTACATTAAAACTTATAGTTAAAAATTAAAAATAAATAGTTTGAAAGATTAAAAAAAGTATTGTATTTGTTTTAAATTAATATTTTGTAAATAACAACTTACTTCTTTTTTATTTAAATTATAGCAAAAAAAGTTTTAAATGGATATATATACCTTAGATAAAAAAATTCATGTACTTTGAGTACTAGATACTTGTCAAGAATAGCAATTTCATTCAGAACTGCTGTTCCCAACAAGCTCTTGAATCTTCTCTGTAAGTTAGTCTGCTTTATTAAAACATTTTGTTATAATTTTACTTTGAAATGTCAAAATGTTATAATTCAATTTTGATAATAACAATTTAAGTTTAACTGACTATTCAATTGAAACTTTATATAAGTTAAAAATATTTCTACTGAATGCTTTGTCTAGCCAAGGTATCTGTAAGGAATATTTTCTAGCAGATCTTTTTCTTTTTATAGAGGAAAATGTTATAAAAAAAGTAACAGAGTAACTTTACTAAACAGAAGTTAACTTTCCACTTAAAAAAAGCAGGTAATAATGAACTTTTTTTATCTTTTGAAGAGAAAATTCATATTTACACAGGAATCATTAAACAAATACCTTAATAAAAACATTGAAAAACATTACATGGATAAAGTTATTGAAGATTTTTATCATTCTTAGCTAAAAAGTCATTATTTGAAAATATCTCTCTATATATTTTCAATTGCAATCTTCTTATAATCAGTAATAATCTTAATCATCACAAATGGTTTATACAAGTGTTTTGTTGCATATAATGAATAGCAGTGAGTATAAAAAATTGTAATGATAAAAATTTATTTTTAAAACAGTCCTGAGCATAATTTAACAAAGGAAGGCATTTTTATTTCATTGCTATTAGCAGAGACTTCTGTGACAGGCCATACATTTGAATAGAGCAAAAAATAATAACCACCCAGTAATACACTAGAGTAACAGTCTATTCAAAAAGAAAAGAGCTCATACAAGCAACATAAAATGGAAAACAGACAGTAAATTCACAGATTTTGTAAAATTTTAAACTGATTGCTTGAATATTAAAAACATTATCTGCTATTAATATGAAAAAATCTCAAATCATATAACTACTCTCTTACATTTTTAATTACAAATATTAAACAACATGTAGATCTATCTTCTTGCTCTACATGCATTAAAAGTCATTGTGTCCATAACAGATTAGGCTCACAATGAAGATGACTAGACAGAGAGGACAGACCCTAAAATAGCCAGGTAAGACCATTTCTGAAAATTTCTAGCTCTAACTAGAATTCCTCATATGTTGTTATAAAACAGAAGACCTATATTTTCAATGCACTAACCACCTTGCCATCAATCATCCTGATTTCAAACATAGAAAAGACATAAAAATGACATACTTTAATTATTTACTAAATAAATTTTTCAAGTCTCCTCATTAGAATATACTATTCTTGATATAATCTGAAACCTACTCGCAAAAATGGCATGTTTCTATTCTCTGTAAAAATCTGACACTGTCGAGTAACTGAGTGAATCTGAGCAAGTTTATAACAATGGAAATTTGTTAAGTTTCTTGATGTTTGAAAATCAAATAAGCAACAAATATCAAAGAGTATAAAGCTATATATATAAATATTTATAATAAAATAAATTGTAAATATTAATATTAAAAAAAAAAATACTATAAAAAATTAATTATATACACAAATTGTAAAAATTTATAATGTAAATTATGCAACTTCTTTTCCAAACTGCATCAAGAGCAGAATTTTGGCTGCGTCAATCATTTTTTAAAATGTACATCGATTTTCACAAATTCATTTATTTAATACAATAAATTTACATTATCTTTTTAACAATTTAATAAATTGTAAATTAATATGCATATATATTGCTTATAGACAAGATAAACATTTTAATCAATTGAAGTATATTTTTCTTTATTCTGGGAATTTAAACTTTAATGAATATTTTAGTGATAAAATATATATAAATATCAGTAGATAATAATGTTTTTTTCCCACCATTAAATTCTCATTCATTCATTTTAAATAAAATTTCAATTAAAATTAAAGCAAATTAATTCACCAGATGACTCAACACGAAATTTAACTTGACAGTTAAAATCTAATGGATTTTTTGGAAAATAAAATTTACATGGAAAGTGTCAACTTAACGTTTAAAAGCAGTCATTCCTAATAAAAAAAAGTCAAGTGCTTTGTACCATTTCAAATGAATAATATATAAATTGAAAGTGCAGCAGTGCTTAAATGAAATTTAAATTATAGACTAGCATTATAGAATAAAACTATGATGATATTCTGAATTTTATATAAATATGTACTTCTCTAAAGACAAACCCAAAAACATTCAGGACTTATGTTTTGCATCATTTCACTCAGTAAAAAAAGCAAAATCAATACTGTGCTGTATTAAATTTTCATTACAGATTTCATTAAACGTATTGTTTTTTAGTAATTAGTTCCACAGAATAATTTTAAAATAAAAATTGAATATATATAAACAAACACTTTAATGTAGTTTCTCCAATTTTCAATGTAAGATAAATACAATAACTATACATTTATATGCAGATTAAATCAAAATGATTTTAAACTTTTACATGTGGAGAATGAATGAGCATACTTCGAATATAAACCCATGTAGTTTCTGTAAATTATGTAGCTATACACACAAATATCATTATTACTTCAACTTACTACCATTTTTTAATATAAGCTAGTTTAAAATATAGAATTATCTTTCATGATAACTTAACACAATGAATTTAGTGTAAATTTCTATTGATAAGAATGTCTATTATAGACAGTTAATTATTGATGTTATGTTTTGATATTCATTTTATTAATTTAGAAATTATTATTTTTTGTTATATTCATTAAAACATTTGTCTTCATTAAAATCTATGAGAGCTGGACAAATAAAGTTAATTTTATTTAATTATACTTTATAACTTCTGTTTTTGTGGGTCAGCAATAGAGCTAATCTATAGTTATAGTATCATGGAAAAATATTACTTTATGAGTTAATAAAAATGAAGACAATACCAATTATGAAATAATAAAATGTCATTCATTAAAATAAATCAATTAACCTCATCTATTTCCAGTAAGAAAATTCATATTGTTAGTTTTTTGTATTATTTTTCTTAAATCTTATGCAGTAATTCATGAAAAATTCAGCTGAATGTTAAGTATTAATCAAGGTTTTAGCAAAAAAATTTTCTTGTAAAAATAAAATTTGATGATTAAAATCATGCAAAATAAAAAGCAAGTTAGGTTAATGATTGACTTTTACTTAACCAAACATTCTTTCAAATGCATCACATTATCCAAAACAATTATTATATACTGATATTTTATTATTATTTTACCAGTTTCAATAACTATATATATCATGTTATATTATTAAATATGTAGAATTCATACTTATTTATACAACATGAAGAAATGTTTTTTTTTTCTTAACTCAAGGTAATCATTCCTTAATTTTTGTTTTGCTTTATAAATTTCCAAAATGCAATAGTGCAGCAGTGATTTATGCAGTTTCATTTCATAAAATTTTAAAACAACAAACCTTAAATCTATACATTGATATTCTAACTATTACATGCCAACTGCAAAATGCATTATTTGTGATAAATCTTGTATTAATATGATAACTTAAGTAAAGGTTACGAAATATTGAACCAATGCTGGTCATCTTGTGATGAGTTGCATCATTCATGTTATACTCTATTATGCCATCTACTGATAAAAATGAAAAAAGGAAAGTAAACTGTTTCTTTCAATGTCAGCCACTGCTTTGTGCTGTTAGAGCTTGTAAGTGTTATGTCAACAATTAACAGTACATTATGTCCAAGATGTGCAAGTTGACATGTAAAGAAAAGAAATTCAACAAAGTCTGAATATGCCACAAATTTCTCAGAAATTAAACTATTCCCATTCCACTGTTGGTTGTAACATTGCAAAGATTAAGATATTTGGAAATGTGAATAATTTACTCTGTAGTGCATGGCTACATACATGGCTACATACCAAGGAATAACAAAAGTCTTTATTGTTTGAGCCCAAAATATTGATCTGTTACATCTGAGAAAGTGACAACAGAGTGGAAAGTATTAGCAGGAATGGTCACAAGTCCATGTATTGTTTGCAAGAGGATCTGCAAAGCAGGAATTTTAATATGTAAAACAAGGAATAAAGGTGGCAAGATCGACATGCACAAAAAGCATTACAATTGAACAACAGAACAATGGCAATGCATCAGTTTTCAAATGAGAGCTGTTTCTCATTATTCTAGTAACCAGTCCCAACTTGTACAATGCAAAATAAATATAAGATATTTTTCAAAATGCCTTGAGGTCCATAAAATATGCTCCTTCAATAATATCAATAATGATTTGAGTGCAATCACCTCCAATGATAATGGAGGCATTATTTCATGGATGGCACACTGAATTCAAATCAGTATGAAATTGTTATAGAATGTCATTTCATCAACATAGCCAGAGATATATATGAATTGGAATCATCTACTTTCTAATGATTTGGCACTCTGCCACATCTCCAGACAAGTAAGTGTACATTTCTGGTTTTAATGGTATTTAATATTTTTAAAATATTAAACAATTGCCTGGCAGTTCACTCTTCCAAATGCAAAAAGCATTCTCAGAACGGGAAATAAAACTGCTGGATTGGTCTGGATATTTACCAAGTCTCAACCCAGTTGAAAATGTATGGAATCCCATGGCTCTTGGAAGTTCAAAAAGCATGATCTTAACAGAACAGGGACTGACAAAAAATATTCATATATTGCACCATAATATTAGTCATGATATTATTTAAAGATTGACAGCATGCCAAAGAGAATTCAGACTTTTATTTAAGAATGTCACAAAATATTAATGGATACAATGTATACATTAATGTATTAGTATCTTTTTTTCCATAAATATTATGTATTAATTTTTATTTGTTTAGTAATCATCATCAAGCATATCCTCAAAATAAGCTTCTGCAAGAGTAAGAATAACTTGTAGATTGTGGATAACAAATATAATGTTTAAAACTATTCTGAGAAGATTGTAGTGAACTGAGCTTTATAGCTCTTATTTTCCTCCTATATTAATTGCTTCTTAGCATTAATACATTATCTCCATCATAGGTTAGACTTAATTATTATCATTCTGTTGATTCAGATAAATTCAGAAGTGAATACTTTAAGAAATCTTGCTATACAAATAAAAATTAGAATAATTCAATATTCATAAGTTGTAAAAAACGATATTGACCAATAAATGATAGAATCAAAATACTGCAGTGAGTGATTTCTTGCAATATATGATATTAGTACCTTTTAAATAAATTATTTCTAAAATGTCTAATTCTGTAATGCATCTGTTTAACAAACTTATATTTTCATTACAAAACAATATTTTTTCCTTTTACTTTTTTAATGAAAATAACAAATGAACAATATTTTTGATATAGCTTCTAAACAATCAGCAAATACCAATGTAAGTATTCTTCCAAGTGAGCAAAAGAAGCCTTAAATTTAAAATTCAAAACAGAAGATTAAAGTATGATCAGAACACTATCTTTATTGAGAGTTCTTTTGGTTTAGATAAAAGCATATATTTTCCAACTCATAATAATGCAGGAAAAAAATACATAAACCATGGAAGCTGGGAAGCTATCTTTTGGCCCAAAATGTTCAATATCTTTACAATCTTCACTTAATAGTCAAAACAAAGAGGAAAAGATAATGTTAGCAATGTTGTTGGCAGGGCAAAAGAAGAGAAATAACTCAATTATCCAACCAAAGATCTGTGTTAAGTCTATGATCTACGAAAATCTGGAAATTATACAAAGAAAATGCTGCTATATTTTTGTGATAGTCTAAGATAATTGCATTTCTTTTTAAAGTCAAAAACAGTGACAACATCACATCTTATTCAGCTTAAAGCTAAGTAGATGCATCTGTTCACATATAAGTATCAAAATATTTTTATACCAAACTGTATGAATTGTTAAAAACTGTAATTATCTTCAAAAGAAGTTTTTCAATGTTGATGAAATTGGATTTTAATAAGCCTTAACCATTAAAGTTTGCTTTACCATCATCTTAGCACATAATACTGTAGAAAACAGTCTCATTTTATTTACCATATTATTGAAAATCCAGGAATCTTGTAGGAATTTAAAACTGATTTCTTTTCTCTGTCCATTGTTAGTTATGCCAATAGGAAAGGCTGGATAACAAATATAATGTTTAAAACTATTCTGAGAAGAATCTTCATTTTCAACTGAAACAATATTTCTCTATTCACAGTTCTGTTTAAGATCCTGATGATTTCAGACAATGCCAATCTTCCCATAACAGTTCAGGCATATTCTCAAATTAATGATAATCTATTTACCATCAAATACAATCTACTTTTTAAAACCAATGAACCAACACATAATTAAATATTTTGAATGTTGTTATAATGTGGTACCATAGCCAAGGAATATCAAAAGATTTTCAACATTGAAGATGCTATTAGTATTATAATTTGCAAAATTATCTTTTTAGAAAGTATTCAATACATTGCATTAATGAATTATAAAAGCTTTCTTTACAGTTTTGTGCTGTATTAATAATATCAACAGTGTTGTAAATAACATTGGATTAACAGAAGAATTATTAAATGAGTAATTTCTGGAATTTTATGTTCATCAGTTGACCAATGGAAAATTCAATGAAGGGAGAAAAAATAGCAAAAAGACATCTAAAAACATGCAAAAATCATCTGAATAGTTTATTGGTATTCTCAACATCTGAATTTTTGGTGAAATGAAGTTATTTACCCAAATCAATATCTAAACACAATGGAGAATGACTCAAATATAAAATAAGGTTCAATTATACAATGAAAATAACAAATGCAGCTACTGGATACAAAATATTCTATAACACAAACTGCAACAAGACCCAGAAGACTCAGTTGGCCTTCAGCTTCATATTAACAACAATATCATCTCCTGATGTGCCTTTCTAATTTTATTAATAACCCTTTCAACCCAGCCAAGTTCATGCAAGATAATCAAATTGGCACTTCTCCAAGAAGAAAAATAATTTTTCTAATCACTGTTAATTCATAAATTCATTTGTAAATTAAAGTTATAGATTTCAAAACTTTCTTTATGTTTAATTGTTTTTCATTCACAAGTTTTTTAATTTATAGATCTTTTTCATTTATTATCAATCTTTCCTTTTTATTACATTATGTATATTCAGTCAAAAGGATTAATAAAATAATTTTTATTATATAATGTACATACACGTTCATTACATATTTCACTTAATTTTACTTATTTATATTAATTATAAAAATTTCACTTCATTTAATTGCATAAAAGCAAGAAATCTTACATTGATGATAGCTTACAC
Source organism: Centruroides sculpturatus (assembly GCF_000671375.1). Taxonomy (NCBI): domain Eukaryota; kingdom Metazoa; phylum Arthropoda; class Arachnida; order Scorpiones; family Buthidae; genus Centruroides; species Centruroides sculpturatus. Next base: position 4,069 of record NW_019386960.1, on the reverse strand, counting down.
ATTCCCCAAATTNTATTGAACGGTGACCAAAGGCAAAATTGGGGCTGATAAGAGGAAACATTGCGTTTAATGGTTTCCAGATGATGAGAACAATGTACAGTAAGGGCACAAAGTGTGAGATTCATAGAAAAGTTTTCCTAAGAATATTTCCAATCCTTTTCTCACACAAGAGAAAATGGGTTAGGGGGCGTTGGGTATAACTTTATGGAACAAAGGGGGCAGTGGATCGAAAAAGTTTGAGAATCACTGATTTAAAAGATCAAATTATTTAAAAAAAAAAAGAAAACAATAATACAAGATGGCAGCATAACTGTCTACCTCTATTCAAATTAATAAATTTCTAATATTTAATTATAGCCTTTACATAGCCCAAGAATTGGCATATCGTTTGGTGTGTTATCAGGCATATTATCTGTGACTTTTTTTTTTTTGTTTTCTGCAAATTGAATTTGCATTCCAGGTTGGTTCATTCCGCACTAGAAGAAAAGATGATGATGATTCACACTTCTTAACAATGTATATTGTGTAATTTTCTTTGAATAAATGTTATACATAAAATATTTGAGTATTTTTTTCACCATGGAATGCATTATTGTATTTTACATTAATTTATATGGGAAAAGCTGTTTCACTTAATGAGTGTTTTGCATTATGAGTAAGATTCTGGAACAAATTATGCTCGTTAAGCGGGGTTCCACTGTATATTAGTGGTGCTTGATATTACTGAATAATTAACTGTTGATGTGATAGTTTCCAATACTGTGTATAAAATGAATACCGGCTAATATTGTTATTGAGATTCAACATTACTGATATTAGGGATTATCAAAATTTTCAAAGTTAATTAAGGTAATTTAAATACTGCATTAAAATCCTTTTTACATATTTATCACAATATCCTGATTTAACTAGTTTACATCTCTTTTGTAATTATGCTTTTTCCTTCTTACAACATCAATATTTTTTATTCCAATAACTGCCCACCAAAAATACAAAACATTCATCCAGTGAGCAATAAGAAATATGATTAAAAGTATTCCAATAATAATTACCTTTGATGGACCTGTTTGTACTGATGGTGAAACAAGAACAGATGAGGCTCCAACAGACTGATTAACAGGTGATAATAACGGAGGAGGAGGTTGTGATGAAAGCTGCATTTGTCCATCTTGTGCTATGCTATTTACAGGAGTAATACCGCTAACTACAGAGTCTGGAACACTACCGTATAATGAAGATTTCACCGTTTGATGTGCAGGTATGGTATTTGTGGAATTCATAGATGCACATATTGTTGTGGGAGTATTTGTACTTCCTGGAATAGACATTGGTGCAACTATACTTGTGGGAGGAGGTTGAGGTGACTGACAATTGATAGGAGATGGTACGTTATGAGGCATTGTCGAACTGGGTGGCTGAGATGACGTATCTTGCTGAATAGGAGTTAAGCTTCCTGCTGAAAATCATATAAACATATAATTTTTTATCACATACAGGTATAACTCATAAAATATACTTAATAATGAAATAATTATATAAAACTTCATTTACTGTAACATTTTACAAAACAAAACTAATACAAAGCACAACTATCATGAGTTTTATGTTAAATTTAATTGTCTATTAATTTTGTAGCACTTATTTCTCACATATGCCTCATGTTTTTAATTTGTAAAAATTAATTTGAGCAAACAAACAATTAAAATTTTTAGAAACAGCTGAAATTTAAATTAAAATAAAATTTTTGAATGTAATTCTTAATATATTGTTGCCCAACAGAAATTTAAATTGAAAACAGTCACATTTATCTGAGCAGAAACATATTAAATTCTTTCTATATACACTCATTGAAAAAAGTTATGCACTTATCAGGATGGTGTTGAAATTGAATAAAACTATAATACTAATGAGGACATAATGCTGATTGTAAAAACTGATTACATCATAGCAAAAGTACAATTTCCTGTGAAACAATACAATTTAAAGCAGACACCATATAATATCCTATGACAGTTTTGTCTGCAGATACTGCAATTGGCACTCCAGATCGCTCTCTCTTTCACACAGATGGCTAAAGCTGTTATCTGGCCCTGCAAGCATTTGACAAGTACCAAATCTGACAATTGGATAGGCCAAGCAAATGTGGTAACATGACAGATAAATTCCTAGAAAATGGTTGTTTGCATCTCTGCCACATAACAACACTTGAGACTGAAGGATTTCCAAATGTACCACTGTGTCATCAACATCTCTTGTACCACTACTAAGGATAACTTATTGTAATATGAGATGGCTCCCCAAACTAGCATGCCAGCAATGTGGACAGCGCATGGTTTAACAAAAAAAGTGAAACTGAAGTATTCACCAGTAGTACTTTGCACTCCAACATCATTGTCATTCACTCCCAAACTGAACTGGGATTTGCTGCTAATGATAATATGATGCTAGTCCATGCTTCCTTGTCACACCACCACTACAAACAAAGCCAATGATATTGGGATGCTAATGGCAGGACACACAGCAATCACTGTGCATGCAAATTTTCATCTGATATTCACTAACAATAGTATGGAAAAAGACAGGGCTTTGTTGAAAGGCTTCCATTTATCTCTGAATGCCAGACAAAGATGCCATTACAATTGTTTGGACTTCTCTCACAATCAGACAATCATGTCTTATGATAGTCTTATGCCTAATGCATCTGCTCCCAACATGTCACAGTCAGGTCAGAATGGTCCAGATGGCAATTCAGCAAAATGTCATACTGCTTCCCTTAGATTGACAGAGTTTGACAAAAAACTAACAGCTGTGTTTAATATTTTTGCATTGTAAAGTCATGCCTGGTATTTGAAGACTCCCAAACAGTGAGCTTTCGCACGTCTTTTTATAGAATATTGGGGGTACCAATTTTACAGCATTCTGGTGGTGTTATATGGTATGCAACTGAACCACAACTGTAATCACTTATATACTTTTCTGAGGCATAGTTGTATGCTGAGTTTTACAATGATCAGATAATTCTATCTGAGTGTGTAACTTTTTTACTCAATGAGTGTATTTTAGTGAATAATACGTTAATAAAATATATAGGAAAAAAAAGCATTTTTAATATAACACTGTGACCGTAGGGTCAGCATCTCTTCAATACCAAGTCACATCATTGGTCCAAAGAGATCGTCATCCCTGACGAAATCGGGGAAAGGTCCGAAAGGAGTACTTCATATAAAAAGGACCAGCATGATGAGTAAGATTGTGGAAGTTATGAATTGATTGTGTGCGTGCAACATGTCCACCTCACGCTGAGATCAACTTTGAGAAACTGTACCTGTATGTTTATTTCCTCGCTGACTGAACTTCAGAACATCAACGAACTTCAAGAGAACTACTTTGGAAAATCAAGGATTTGGGAACTTTATTACTTGATCAACAGTATAAGTTAAGGTATTTATTCTGCCCGCGCACTATTGTACGCTCTCTCTCTCTCCGCATAAACTAATTGCAAACTCAATTGTAACTAGAAAACAAATGGGAAAAAGATCAATGCTGAACGCGATTCACGTAACTTATATTTAGCAACATACTAACTTTGTAACCTTGAATTCTGATGTATAACTAACTTAGTTTTAATATAAATAAACGGTTATATGTTTAAAACATCTTTGAGTGCAGTTTCTTCTGTTCTTCTCTCTGTTCACTCCATTCCAGGTCCAAAACTCATACATAACCGCTCGCGTAAACTTGTGGTCTCTGTATCGACATAAGGATACATTGGTGTCATCCTGGCGTGGTATCGAAGAGATACCGACCCTACGGTCACAACACTGTATATATCAAAAGTGGCTAAACCTTGTCACAATAGGAGCCTTATACAATGTATCAGAAATATATGAGAGCTGCATCCTATATTGAATGTTGAAATGTTATTTCATGTAATATATATAGAAGAATAGCACCAAAATTGGACCCCTGCCCTTAATAAGATAGAAATTTGATATTCAGGGGTGACAATAAGGTTCCAGAAGAGCTAGAGTTTGGGCACTGTGCGTATATACTTTTAAACAAATTAGTA
>NW_019386959.1:5907-19665 GCF_000671375.1 Centruroides sculpturatus | reverse complement strand
ACTCACAAAATACAAAACACATGCACTAAAAAAATCAGCAAGTATACAGAACTCACCCAGGAAATAGGACATCTGTGGAGAATGGACAGGATAAATATTGAACCCGTCGTTCTTTCCACTACAGATGTCATACTACACGCAGTACAAAAAAGCCTGAGAATATTAAAATTGAATAGAAACACATACATTACATTCCCACCAGTGGCCAAGCAGTCTTGTTTGGTCGTGGGTTCGTGCCTCGCTCGGATGCTCTGGCCACGTGGAGTTTTACGGGCTTTGACCACGTCTGCAACGCCTAAATAAAAGCCAATTTCTCTTAAAAAAAGCCTCCTGGAAAGTATCTGCCCTTAGGCAGATCGGCCCAAGTGTTGCTTTGCCATAACAAAAAAAAAAAAAAACACATACATTACATTACAGAAGGGCACTACATTGAACACATGTCATACTGTTAGGAATTCCCGAATACAGACACACATTGAGACACTTCTTTAAATTTTTCTTGTTTTGGCTGCTATCCCTTGACTCTGGGCCGGCATATTACACAGCCACTGGTGCCAACCAACTCACTAAACTCAACATAATAATAATAAACGCAGAGCTAAAACGGTTAACAGTTAAAAGTTGAAATCTGGGACATAGTTAGGGTACGTCAAGAAAATGAACACTTAATATTTTTCGAAATCTTCCCTCCAAGGAAAAGAGAGAGAGAGGATTAAGCTTACCTTTAGAAACTCAGCTTCACTATGCTATTTTAGATACGATGTTCTTGTGCTTTTAGACTGCGTTTTAGTAGAATACTCCATGAGAATGCACATTAAGTAAGAATTTTTGAAAATTCTCCCCATGAAGAAGAGGAAGTGGGTTAAGGATTACTATAAAGGACTCGGCTTCTACTATACTATTTAAGATGCGGTTTTTTGCATTTTTGGTAGAAACCGAACATATTTTTAGACCCATGTAAAAATTCTCGTATTAGTTTGTGTAATATATTATTTTTTTATTACAATAAAAGTAACTGAGGATCAGTTCTAGGTAAAGTACTAAGTGTTCATTACAGAAAGTAGAGAATGAAAACGATGGTAAATAAATATCTTGATGTAAAAATATGTGAGAATACGCTGGAAGGTATAACACCTAATCGTCGTGACGTTAAGGCCCGCTTACGGTGTGACTGGATGACGGTTAAGAGATTCGAGTGGGGAGGAGCCGCGATTGTAAAGGGAGGTATATCCTTGCTTATTTAACTGAGTAAATCAACCTCGTTAACAAAATAACAAAGAGTTTAATAATTAAAATAAACATAGAAATACATACTTCGAAATACATATTACAACCTTCGTAAATCCTAGATCTGTCTAAAATATACTTCTCAACCGAGAGAGAGTTTATAACAACTTAATCATACTGTCTTTAGTGAAGGTCGTGGTGTCGCTCTTCTCGTTCAAAGACAACGCTCAAGGAAACGATGGGAGGGAACTGTTGCTAAAGTGGCACCTTCGAATTATTGAGGATTGCAGTATACTGGTACATGGCAATATCGAATTTCTATTGACAGCTTCTACTATGGCAATGTTATATTTCTGTTGATTCCTCCGAATTGCTGATAATCTTCCCTTATATCATAACTTTTGACCAATAGCATTAAAGGATATTCGTACATAGACGGGATGTACAGAGAAGGTAGATATCCAGATGGTTAGTTCAGTTTGAAGATAAGGTTCTGGGAAAGAAAGTTAATTTTTCCTTTCAACACAATAGTGACAGCTTTCTCTTCCTTTTTTCTAAACAACATCGAAAAACTATATATATTTCTTACGCTAATTAAGTAATAAAATTTCGATTCTCACATATGAATCCAAATATAAAATAGAAATTAATGGAAACAAGTCTAGTTAAACTTAATATTAATAAAACTTTAATTGATTTAATACAATTTGCATATAAAAAGAATTACTTCCAAGTAAATGAAATATTCTGTACGCAGGTTAATAACATTAGTATGGCCAAAATTAGCAGAATTAGATATGACAGAAATAGATGAAATAATAAATATTATTTCTGTCATAAAACTAGTAATGGGATATGCTGATGATTATACAATAATGTACAATAGTATAATAGTAATGATATAATTATTTTTAATACCATAAATCGCATTAACGAAGATATTCAGTTTGACGTAGAACAAAAAGAAAATGCGCAATTTAATTAATTATTTAGACATAACTATAATGAATAGCCTTTGATAAATTGACTTTTATAACATACAAAAAACCTAGCAACGTTAAATATAATAATTATTCTTGGTATAACCACATAATAAACAATAATTGTCAAATTAATAAAAACAACATGGAAATTTAACATATTGAGGAAGATATTTACAAAATAAAATTCAAAGAACATACTGAAATAAAAAAACCAAAAGATAATTTAATTAATATTTCATAGGGCATGACAATAGACCCTCAGTTGTACCAGTTAATAAAGGGCCTTTTGACACGTAGAATATTATTATAGTACAGTTTGGGATATGTTGCATTATAAAATTCTAGTTTTGTACGTTGTGTAAAATTATCTTTTCATATATACAAAGAAAGAACATTAATTGTAAGTAAATACATATTTTTACTATTTAATGGTTTTGAAATTGCATTATAACAAAATTTAGCTAAATTATAATGTAATACAGTAGAGCGTCGTTTATCCGAAAGTCGGTTTTCCGAAACGTCGGTTATCCGAAAGAATTCCAGTGGGCCTAAAGTATAATTTTTACTTGTTTTTATATTTTTCAATGTATTTATTTTGTTTGTAAAATATAAAAGAAATCATTTTTAACTTTACAATAGCCACGATTATTGTTTTAAAGTTTACGTTAGGCTTAACATCGACAAAAATTCAACGCGAAGCGACACGCAACGGAAAAAAATTTCAACACGGGATAGGTTAATATATTTTTTCGTACATAATCGGTTATCCGAAAAATAAATTATGCGAACAACCTCAGTCCCCAATTGATTCGGATAAACGACGCTCTACTGTATAATGTAACGAACACTTAGTACTTTACCTAGAGGAACTGATTCTCAGTTACTTTTTATTGTGATAAAAAAGAAAGTAAAATATCAGATAAATTTAAAGTAAAGTATGTTTTTGAATTTTAATATAATTTTATGTCATTATAATTTATTTTTTTACATGACATAGTGGATTTTTATGTATATTTATGAAAAATACTAATATGAAAATGGAATTTCTTTGTCGTTTTTCTATGAAATATATAAGTGTAGGTTTGTAAAAACTTTCTACAATATATAGTAGTGACGGTTCCTAATTGTACTATTGTTATTTTTTAACAGCACTGAAGGGGGATGTAGATTTACAATAGCCCGAAATGCATTTGTACAACCTATATTTAATTTGTGAAATAAAGTTATAATTAACTTATCAGAAGTTCTGTGAGACTGTCAACCAAAGAGTTTTTTGAATTAAAGTGATTACATACATGAATAACTTGAATATACAGCATTCAAATTATATTAAGAAGATAATAGTTATAGATAGCGTATTATTTTAATTAATTAAAATATGTTGATACATATTTGGTGCCACAGTGGAGAACCTAGCAGAAAAGTCTCAAAACTTAGTATAGAATCGCTTTTTTAGCGCTTTATAAATTAGATAGATTTTCGTGTATTTATTTAAAGTCTACGTAAATTTACAAAAAAGAAAACTCTCGTATAATTTGGTCTAGACAACTCTCCTGATCAGGACTCAGCCATATTCTGGCTGAATGAACTAGTACACCTTGTACCGTGGCACGAAAATAGGAAAAAGTCAATCCAGTATGATAGGTAAAAACATACAGAATATGTGGGTAAAAGAAATTTTAATAATACATAATAATGCAAAATATACAAATAAACAGTGAGATATTACAATTCACGTGAAGAAAAAATCATGCTAGTTGCCTACATGGAATGTAGGTGCTAGTTGCAATAGACTTTAGTTTTAATATGGCACTGAGGAGCCGCACTCCTTTAGGAAATGCTTTAGAAACAGTTTAGTATTATTTAAGAAAATGAGGTACCAGACTTAGGAAACACCCTGTTAAATTAGTAAATAAGGTGATTATAATTAAAGTACCACATTGAAATGGCCATAAAATGAAAACTACTGGACAAAATGTTATCAAACTTAGTAATAGTGTAAAGGACGTCATGAGATTTTATTTTCTGCGAAAAAATATAGTTCAAAAACTCACCACCAACAGAAATAGCGATGTCTGCAATAATGTTAAACGAAATAAGGCACGAAGACATCTTTGTAAATGTTTTTAATCGGTTTTATAACGAGTTATAAAGCATGTTCAATGCGCTGTCCACCATTTTGATAAGCTCTATTACTTTGATTAGCTCGTATTACTGAGTTCTCAACAGTAGCTCTTGGCATATCAGAAGGAATTTACGTATCTTGCTTTCAGAAAATGGTGAATATCATGTTAAACATGCTTTGTAACATATTTTAGAAACAATTGAAAGCATTTTCAACGATGTCTTCATGTCTTGTTTCGTTTAACAATATTGCAGACAGCGCCATTTCCTGTTGGTGGTGAGTTTTTGAACTATTTTTTCATAGGAAATAAAATCCCATGACAACCGGTACACTATTACAAGTTTGATAACATTCTGTCCAGTAGTTTTCATTTTATGGCCATTTCAATGTAAAACTTTAATTATAATCTCCATATATTTTTTATTATTATGTTAAATCTATAAGTAAGCTTGTTATGTGAGCGGTTATAAAAGTCAAAAGCATAATAAAATTTAAACTAATTTTACAATTGATTCGATCAATTATACAATAATATTTACAACAGTATTTTCCATGAGTGAGCACAGTAATGTTTACTAACAGGAATAACAGTAGAAAGGCTGTTTCAATTTGCTTAGTATATAGACTACATAGCATAGATCAAGTTGAAACATGCAGGCACAATAATCAAAACAACGTTCAAGGTAGGACTGAGAACATTCATTTTAATTTTTCCCGCAAGTAATGAGTTCGCTTTTTTCAAATACCATATAAATAATACTGATATAAATTTATATGTTTGAAATTAATGTAAACTTACTATTATTGAAATATAGTAACAGTTAGGTAAGGTATCATCAATATTATTAACATCTTTAGAAAACCGATCTAACACTTTTCCTGAAAATATAAAATATCAAATAACAATTAAATTATTTCTTATATAAAAATATTTTTATCAATAACTTGAAACAAACAAACAAAAACAAAATATAATTTATTGTGACATCATCACAATGCCGGGCTGCAATTTTTTTTAATCATATTTTTTATTTATTTAATTTAAAATATGTGCTCTCCACTTCAAATTATTAGTGTCATACCCATGTAATAATACGTTTCGCTAGCAATGGAGTCCAGCTGGTCATTTATCTAATTCTTTTACTTGGAAACGATTTGAATTAAAATAACTGCCCTCCGGTGTGCATCGAAAGTTTGTATATAGTTAATCAAAGCTGCATACAAGGTCTGCTCAAAAAATACGCGGACTGTTTGAATTGCGCGGCTCCAGTTTGTTCCAATGGAATCAGCTTGGTGTCGCTAGGTTTGTACAGATCGTCTGGTAATAAAGACGTTTCCCGATTACAGATATTTTTATTTGTCGATTAGCTACGCGGGTTTTAGTTAATTGCGATTTTTTCGTTTGTCGGATTTCAGAATGAATGACCTGATGGAGCAACGACTCGCTGTGAAATTTTGTGTTAAACTTAAGAAATCTGCGACTAAAACATTTGCTATGCTCAACCAGTGGGTGGGTGAAACGTCCCCCAGACCCAAAATGCTCGCTAAGTTCGATCCAATGTCAAGGTGATGCTTACAGTTTTCTTTGATGCTAATGGTGTTGTTCTCGACGAGTACCTCCCCCCAAGGCTCCACAGTGAACCAGACTTATTACATTGAAGTTCTGAAACGTCTGAGGGACGCCATCCGTCTCAAAAGGCCAGAAATGTGGAGGAGTGGCGATTGGTTTCTCCATCACGACAATGCTCCAGCCCATTCGGCCCTCAGAACTAGTGAGTTTTTGGCTAAACACTCGATCACTGTTTTTCCCCACTGCCCTACTTACCTGACCTCGCTTCTTGTGACTTTTTCTTGTTCCCCAAACTCAAAAGACCCTTGAAAGAAAGAAGATTTGTGACGATTCCCGACATTAAGGCAAATGCGACGAAGGCGCTGAAAGACATTACAAAAGACGCGTACTAGGACTGTTTCAACAAGTGGAAACACCGTTGGGATAAGTGTATGCGTTGGGAAGGAGAGTGCTTTAAAGGGGACCCAGACATGTAACTTCTACATAAAGTACATTTTGTTTTATGACGTCAGTCCGCGTAATTTTTTGAACAGACCTCGTATGCTTATGGTTTTCAAATTTACTCTCCACTTTCATCTATTTAATTCCCTTCTCGATAGTTAGGAAAAACAGGCAGAGAGAAAACAGCGGTAATTTATAGGTCTGCAATTTTTTTTTTTCAAATTGCATCTTCAAAAGAAGAAAATATAATAATTTATTTAGATTCACTCAGCTAATTCAGCTAGAAACAGAGCAACACAATTCTATGTATAAGTATTTGTCCATTGCAAAACATTTCAACATAATTTTAATTTTATCTAAAAAATTAATCTGAATTTCATCAGAAGAATATTAGCTTAAGATGACTTAAATAATTTTACATACCAACAGGATTATTGTCCAGAAATAATATTGGAGTTCGAATAATACAACGGAACATATTGTTGTGAAGTTTGGTAGATGCAGCTGTAAAAAATTTCAACAATAGTGAACCTGCAAGTAACATGGTGAAACATGCTGCACATATCAATCCAAAGTAAACATATACGTTGGTTTCGTCACTCTGATGAAAATTTCTGCCTTCACTAATATTAAAGACTGTTGTGTTTGATAAAATATCTTTTATCATTTTTTTACTTTGGCTAGAAATTCTGCTATCTTGTAACCTGAAATTAAACATAAAATAACAGTAATTTTTTAAAATTTTATTTAGTATTTTGTGAAGATTGGTATACAGGTAAAGCAATTAACGTACAAAATATAAGAATTATGTATTAAAAATGTTAAACTATTGAATATATCTCTGCTGATATGCATGGAATAATTTCACTAAAAAAAATCAGCATATAAAATATCGCGAAATGAACGTCATAGTTTTATCATAATTATGCAAATAAGACTATTGCAGATAAACTTTCCATAGTATTATTGGTTAACACTTATCAAATTTTGGCATTTTAATTAATCTGCAGCGAAGACAGATGTTAAAATGAAATGATACAAAGCTAGACACTGGAACAATACATCCTTTTACCTCGATGAAGTAATTCAGCAAACGCACGGTTATTACTGATTAGTTTAATTGTTCACAAGTATGATTCTATAAACTTTAACACTATCGTCATTTCTACTGTTTCTTTGTCTGCAAGATCTATTTAGGTCTCTTACAGGCACAGACAAGCAAATTAAAATTTTCATAAATTAAAAAATTTCAACAATACCACCAAATAAAGGTTTAGTAATGATCACTAAAGAGTATTGCTACGATAAAAACATTTTTATGTATTGTCAACAATCAAAATTAATTGTAATTTTTACTATATAACTTAAATTTACATGTTAATTAATCTTTAAAAATTTCAATAGACATTTTTAGAGATATTATTTTTTATTAAGTGTTTGTCTACCAGGACTAAGCTTTTTAATAGGACGGACGGCAGTAATGTTTTGGTTTTTGCAACTTGTATTATACCTGGTATAATACAAGGTACAAATAAAAATTGTTTGTTCCTCTGAATAAGTTTTTTTTCTTAGTTGCAAAAACCAAAACACTAGTGCAATTTGCTCTATTAATAAGCTTAGTCCTCGTAGACAAAAATTTAACAAATTGTAGAAAATTAGGACATACAGGCATATGAATTAATATGGAGATATTTTTGTTTGTGTATAAACTTTCTCACTTAAACAATGTATTTTGTATTATAAAAATTGTTTTATGTATTTTTCCCTGTAAGTATGTTACAAAAAATTCTATTTTTGTATCCACTGAAGGAGAACGGAATGTGTTCGAAATGCATTTGTTACTGATAAATCAAAAACACATAAATTATTTAAAAGTTTTTCTTTCTTCCATGCTTTACGTACAATATTTAAAAAAGACCCAAGTAGATATACAATATTTTAATCGCAATAATTATACCCAGTTATACCGAATAAAATCCTGTTTGTTTTAAATTTTAGAGGAATGAGTTGTCTTTTAACATTTTATCTGTACAGAAATGAAGAAATTAAGAAAGTAATGCGCGAACAACCAAAAATGCAACAATTGTATATATTATGTCAAATGCACATATTAATTAAGAGCAGTGTAACTAAAAAACTTTTAATACTATTACAAAACAAAGTCATTTCTTATCATAACTATAAAATGCTCTTGTGTAATAAACACACATTTTCGGATTTACACAAATTGTTTTATCAAAATTAATTTTTATAATTCTGACGAATTGCATTTCGTGCAACATTACCCGAAAATTGCATTGTCAGGAACAAATGCAGCAAATCAATGTTTCACAGAAACCATTGGACGTTGAACACTCATTGGTATGTGATTTTCTAGTTTCTACTATTCAATATATTAATATTTTCATTGATAATTGAAATACTATATTCTCGTTGTTTTAAAATATGTATTAAAGCAAGCAAACGAAAATGTCAATGACAAGGAATCAGTCTATCAGAAGAAACAAACCTACACAGCTTAAACAGAAATGCCAATATCGATACGTTGCACTCTGAAAATTTAAAGAAACATTATATGTTATATGGTGGTATTTGTGTATAAAGGAGTAATCATGGAAAAAGAAATTTTATATAACTTTGAAAATCTATCAGAACATATTGACCTAGAGATACGCCTCTAGTCGTGTTGAGTCTCGTATACCCAGGCACTTTTTCGTTTAAAATCACACCTGTGTTGAAAAAGATCAACAGCATGTTGTAAGATGTGAGAAGTTTGGAATGTGATGATTTTTAAATTTTCTATGAAAATTTCAATACAAAAAAATTCAAAAAATGGCGTATGGTTTAATGACTCACAGTGCGAATATCCAAGGGCTATATAATGCAATATTTTTTATATTAAAAGTTTTTTATTAATAAAAACAATTCACAAGTAAAAAGTTGATTTAATTATAATAAGAGCATACCATTTGATTAGCCAATAGTCGCTGGCAGTTGTAAACGATTGAGTTAAGACTAGTATTACTATTATAATAATCTTAAAGAAAAAACTTCCTCCGGCTTTGACGTATGCTTTATAAATTGAAATTCTGACTTCTTCATGTTCTTGATCATCACCTGTGGTTTGATTATTTTCAGCTTCCTGTACGAAATGATTAAAAACTATGTAAATTATACACGGAAATATACTTAAATCGGGTACATAATACATTTATAATTCTTTTGGAATGAGATATCTTACTCGTGACTTAGCAGCGTTACAAAAAAAATTTTGTGTTATAACAAAAGTTATGTTATTCGTATAATAATGTTAAATACTAATACAGTAGCTTTTGTTAGATCGCTCTTGTCAAGAGACAAACACAAAGCGCAATAGATTCGAAGGCGCAAGTTAACCGAGTATTAAATATTCTGGGCTTATACTAAAAGGATTGTACACGTTAATGAATCTCTATCCTCTGATCAGCACGTGTTTCTGATATAAAATAAAGTTCGTTTTGTAATATTAACATTTATTCGTAGTTACAGGTATATCGTAATAAATTATGTCTATGTTAATGTAAATACAAAGAATGCCCATTTACCATTATTATCATATTAATAATGAAACCTAGAAACAAAATATTGTCAATATAAAAACGAAATATGGGTAAAGATTTTTCTACAGAGTACATGTATTTTATAATAAATCCCTTAATAAATAATCATGTAATTTATAGTTTTAATAACCATTTTAAATACTGTAATTAAAAATGTTTAAAAATTAATATTGAACCTGTAGTAGAACATCAAACTTTATAAAATAACAGAGGAAAATAAAGCTACTACTGCATAAAAATTTTTCGTTCAGAAATAAAATAAAGTTTTCATTACACAATTTGAAAAAAATCCGAAATTTCACACTTTAACCTGATGATGGCCCATGAAATGGGTTAAAAACGTTTGTTTAGCTTTATAAATGTGCTTTCTCAATAGTAACGTGTGTTGACTTTATAATGTTTATATTATTGCATCATAAGATCCCATTGTAGCCATACTTTCATTCAATAACTGTGAACTTTTACACCTGGGAGCTAAACATCAGCTAAGTTCTCAGGCTTAATAACGACGTTTTCTCAGCACCTTTTGACCTAATATCTCGATTTCAACAATACAAACTTAGGACAGAACAACAAAGTAGCAGTCGTCACCAGTTCCTCGAGCGGACTACTCAAGTTTTCCCTGTGCTAAAATATTTGGATATTTTTTCGCCTTTGGATACCTCCTCGCTTAATAACTAGTTAATTAAGAACTGTGGAAATAAGAACTGTCGTACAGAACTGTCTTCTTTTTTTGTCCGACTGACTTGTAGAAGACCAAGATTTCATACAAGGTATTTATCGCCACGCGCAACTTATGAAAAAACTCTCTCTCTCACAAATGGGGAAAAACGTAATATCACATATAGCTCATATTTATTAAATCATAAAAATTATCAAAAAACTAGATTTAAAATCGAAATGTATGGCCTCTTGGTACACATTAAACAGTTGTTAAGTTAACTTGTGCTGTCTCTCCCTTCTATCTCAACTCTGATCTCTCCATTACGCGACCGCTCGCGTGACCTAAATAACGCGGCTTCCGTGTCCGCCGAGACGCGGTGGTGTCATTCTGACAGGGCACCAAAGGGGTGCCGACCCTTCGGTCACACTTATATTTACGTGAAATATCGACAATTTTCTTCTGGAAAAATGTTTCTCGATATTCCAGCAAATAATATCCTTAAAACGTTTAGGATCGTCTTTTAACGATCTTCATCAGTTAAATGATAAAGTAAAAAGAACATTAAAGAAATAGAACATAAATTAAAATCACGAAAAAATAATAACTGCACATGCGTTTGTAATGATGAGCGCTTAACGGAATGAATATAACCTATATATATATATATATACATATTTAAAAATGGACGTGTGTGTCTCTATATTTCACTTTTCTGCCAAAACTACACATTGCACATGAATGCTGTTTGTATGTGGTAGTAGCCCCAAGTCTTCATTCGTGCACTATGGTGGTTGCGTCTCGATAGCTATAAGGGTGCGGGAGATATGGGGCTGAAAGTGGCTTTCTATTTCGAATGTTTTGTTCGAATTTGTTCGTATTTAATTCAAACATAAAATTCGAATATTGGTTCGATTATAAAACGATTGTAAACGTTCCAGAAACGTTGAAAATAGTTCGCTTGACTGGACGTAAACAGGAGACGTTCAGAAATAGAATCGGGACCAGGTCTCTAATTAGTCTGGAAACGGGAGACCTAATTCTTGCATTCTGTGAAAACGGGTAAGATTGGCTATAATGTAATTATCTTAATCTTCACTATCGTTACTTTTTGCGCATAAATAAAAACCCAGCGAAGCGGTTCCTTGCAGCTAGTAATAAATAAAAATAAAGAGCTCAACAGTTTCTTATTAAAAATTATTGTTTTGTAAAAAATTACAGTTTATCTTCATCGAATGATTTCCATGCTGTAGATAGAGAGTGGGCATCTCCATGATTGATACAAATAGTTTTCCCTTGGGTTTTATAAATCTCAAGCTTTTCGAGATGTCTGATGGAGTGCTTGTTAGACGTGGGTCTAATGATGGAAGCTTGGTCCCATATAACGTCAACTCCTTTCTGGTTGGCGTAAGATGCTAAAACGGTGCTATCGTTATTCTTTCTAATAGAGTATTTCTGTTCTTTGATTCTTTGTTCCAAGCTTCTCAAAGTAGCACCTATATAAACACTATCTGAATCAAAGCGGCGGTCGTTGATTGGTATTGAGTAAATGCCGGAGGTAGAGATCTGGTTGTCATACTTTTTATTATTTCTCAGTAACTTGTATACTGTGGGATTGCGGCGATATACGATCCGAAAATTATTGATGCTCGCAATATCCTTCATCATTTTTCTTAATGAAGGCTAGTCGGCCAAGTCAATTTGCTTCGAAATGATACAGGTATGATGTTGATAGCCAGGGCAGAGCCACTATCTGAGACAAAGATTCACAAGTACGTACAGCCATACTAAAACGTAATATTACTAGTTAGCATTGAAATCTTTAATTTAAGTAATACAAGAAGGAAGAGCCGAATAAAAGCAGAATAAATATATCATATATTTTAATGAATTTTTTAAAACTATTGTTAACTATACGGAATTATCATAAAAACATAACAGTTAACTCCTATCCGTGGATTAAGTTATAAATCTACTCCAGATTCACATAATGGGACGAGGGCGGTCAAATATCTAGCAGGCAGGCAGCGAACAGCCCAAAATCGGTTCTCGATAGAATCGTTGGAAACGTTATACGATGTTTTGGTGTGTAGTATCAACCAGCTGAACCACGCGAGGTTGGAGCTCTGTGATTCTCATGCGTGAACGTGTATAATCTGACTGCTTTACATCGTTCAAATATTTTCGTCGTGTAAGCTATCCCGTATTTGACGACACAGCGCTTCCATTGGTAATATACATATACGAATTTATATTCGAATATACAATAGCAAACCTATCTTTTTTTCACATGTAGTATACAAATTTGTAATATGATACATAATGCGGTTATAATAAAATATTAATTTTAATTAATTTAAAGTACGTTAAAATATGAAAATAATCGCACGATATGTCTTGATATTTTAAAAAATACAAGGAAAGCGGTTCTTCCACCACTTCCAAGAACGGCACGCCACTGATTTTTAAAGTATACTATTGGTAAGATGTGAATTAAATAAAATGTTTTAATTAATTATTATTTAAAAAAATTTTAGAAAATGGACATTTCGGTAAATTTAGAAACTAAAATGATATTAACCTGGCAATCATTTACAAGCAATCTGTCAACATTTTTTGACATATTGTGAGCATCTCATTACTTTATTTCTTACTCGAATCACATTAGTTGATCTTTTGAAAGCGATTTTATCGTCCTGCTGAGTGAAGCACAAAAAATAATATTCTAGCACGTGTTAACGAATTGACAAAAACTTACAACTTCCTCTTTACCTGAACCTCGGTTAGAATGACAGATCTAAAGTATGCAGTAAAACGACCTGTCTGCCTCTTTAGTAAACACCCGTGACAGTAAGTATAGGTTTCAAAAAGGAACGATCAGTTATTTATTGCGACATTGTCACATTGTCGGAATGCAAATTTTACTCATATTTTTAATGTACTTAATATAAAATACAGGTATACCTCGACTTACGTCGTTTCGAGTTACGTCGTTCCCGATTATACGTCGTTTGTCAAAAAAGTATATGGAAAAATAAAAATCAAGTTTAAGTCATTTTATTCGACTTTACGTCTGTCCGCAACAAATATTGAAGTCGTAATATCACTAGATAAGCGTTTAAAGCACATAAAATCATATTAAAATATATACA
>NW_019386959.1:0-3939 GCF_000671375.1 Centruroides sculpturatus | reverse complement strand
AAAGCGTTTAAAGCACATAAAATCATATTAAAATATACACATTTACAAGTATGTACTGTATTTACAGTACAGTACATGCATTCGTAAATTTAGATTACTTTTTTCTGTACTCTATTAAAAACTAAAATTTATTTGTTTGTAAGCTTAAAATAGATTCTTATTAACCATATATTATTAAAAATGCATTAATAAATAAAATACAGAACGGGAATTGGTAATTTATAGTTTAGCCTAGTGGCAAGTAGATTCGGAGACAAGTAAATTCGACTTACGTCGTTTTTCGACTTAAGTCGTTTTCCTGGAACCAATTACCGACGTAAGGCGAGGTATACTTGTATATGTTATCACCCTCAAATTAGTAGTGGCTGGCCCCATTACGTCATGTTTCCTTTTGCAATGGAGATATGCCAGTAATGTATCTAATATCTTTCGAGAGAAAATATATGAATTGAAATTACGTGACTTCTAGTTGATATCGAAAGCTCCAATATAGTTTTAAATGGAGCCTCCTGCCCCTGAGAATTTCAAACCTGGTCGCGAGTTTTACTTATCTATCACCGCTCTCGACATAAAGGAAAGAGAGAGAGAGAGAAATACAGACAGACGACAGTGAGNAAGTAGATTCGGAGACAAGTAAATTCGACTTACGTCGTTTTTCGACTTAAGTCGTTCTCCTGGAACCAATTACCGACGTAAGGCGAGGTATACTTGTATATGTTATCAACCTCAAATTAGTAGTGGCTGGCCCCATTACGTCATGTTTCCTTTTGCAATGGAGATATGCCAGTAATTTATCTAATATCTTTCGAGAGAAAATATATAAATTGAAATTACGTGACTTCTAGTTGATATCGAAAGCTCCAATATAGTTTTAAATGGAGCCTCCTGCTCCTGAGAATTTCAAACCTGGTCGCGAGTTTTACTTATCTATCACCGCTCTCGACATAAAGGAAAGAGAGAGAGAGAGAAATACAGACAGACGACAGTGAGAATTTATAGGGCTAAAATTTTTTAAAAATTGCAGTAAAATCGCATATCTGAAGCGAGAAGTGACTACAGATTTTTTAAAGTAAAACTACGTATTTTTATCAAGGTTATTTGGCAAAAAACTGATCTTATCTGATAAAGAAAACATTGAAAGATTTTTTATATAAACAACACTTGTACAATTACTCTTCGACCTATTTAAGCAACTCGAACTTTATAAATTAAAATTATAAATTATTATAAAATGACAAAACGTTCGTTTTCATAGAGATGTTGAAAATTATAAAAAAATAATTTTGATTTTACTCGAGATATGACATAAAATCCCCTTCATCATATATTTAGTGAATTAAATAGAAATTGTGTAAATAATAATTTATTTGTAGTATAGTTTCACTAAATTTTGATTATTTCTACATAAATATAATACCGAATTGAAGTAATTAGTCGCTAGCTTCTTTTATTAAATGAAATGATTAACTGTAATATATTTATCAATTTTCATACAATCCATCGTTTTAAATGAAGTGTAATATTTTTATTGTAATATATATTAAGTTGTAATATACAGTGCAGTAAAAGCATTTTATATTTTTAGTATAATATAAAGTGTAAAATGTTTCTATTATATCAGAAACGTATCATTTTCTTAATATCATAATTAAACTGTTTATTATTTCAAGGTTTTTTGAACATAAATAACTGAATAAACCTATACACTTTAATATGCTAATAATTTTTGTGTGGTAGATGTATAGGCTATACTTTTTACGTAATACTGCACACTCAGTTTATAGCTCATTTCAGATGCGAGATATTAATACAGAATGGAGGAGAAACAGAAGAGTAACCCATTCGATTCAGCTGGTGTTTTCTCTCGTGCGTTTTTTTGGTATGTAAAATTATTTAAACGTTTTAATAGTTGTTTAGTAAACTCCTTAATAATGTGACTTTAGTTCTGAGTTAATGGTGATATTTTTGTTTCAAAAAAACAAAAGGAAAGTATAGGAATAGGTAAAAAAATGATCCCCCTTAATATTTTTACATATTTGAACTCAGGACAACTTTAAACGTCGAAAATGCAAAAAAAAAAACTTGAAGAGTTTATCTTGTGTGTATGTGTTAGATACCGTGGGCCAAGGATTAATAACCGAGGGAGATATAAAGGGGATTGTGTGTCATATCTCGAGTAAAATCAAAATTATTTTTTTATAATTTTCAAGTAGACTGAGAGAATGAAGTTTTTTGTCATTTTATAATAACTACAAATATAAATAGGTGTTTTTTAAAATACAATTTCATAACAGATGACATTATCAAATGTTGCCGGAAGAGTTAAGCAACTCTTAGGTGAATTTGTATAATGTCATTAGTTTTTATAGGTATGTGCATAAACTTTTTATTAATTTTGTATTTAATTATTTTAATGTTACCGAACCGGAGAACCAACAGCATAACTCGCTGCTTGCACAAAATATATTATTATATTTATTAAGTTAAGATATATTATTATGCCTTGCATAAATATACTCTTATTTCCACTATATTTATTTTTTTTTCTTGGAACTGACAAAGTTATTATGTATAATTTACGTGATAGCTGGCTATTCATACAATAAAATATATTTTTGCGTTGTAATGAAAATTTGTCATTAATACTTTGTTGCATGTATTATATAGATATAAATTTTAATATACGATCTTACAAATAACGAACGACGAAGTACGCATATTAATAATATTAAACACCTACATTTATAACGCAATTTACTAAAAGAATAATTGGTAAAACTGAAAAATGGGTTTTAAAAATGAAAAAAATTATTGCTTTTTGAATTATATGACATTAATATAATAATATAATATATAAATTTATATGTAGGGAAAATATTTAACGCTAGTAAACGTCACTTAATTTACGTTTTGAATTTGTCACAATAAAAATTCAGTAATTGGCAATATACATTGGATAATTTAAATATCGCTTATTCACGTAGTAATAAGTCGGAAATTTTTGAATGATGTCTTCTTCTAAAAATATCTATGAGTTAAATACATTTAAAATAACGTATTTGTATTTTAAAACGCTTCAACATTGATTTAAAATATCGAATAAAATATTTTGCTGATATTAAGTTAAAAATTGTCTATATATCAGCAGATTAAATTCGTCTTCATAGATCTTATTATATTTGTGCCTCTATCTACATACAGACTCTTTCTCTCTTTCTTTGTACCTGTACATATATATAATATAAAATGTAAATTATAATATACATAGTATATATAATAAAATATAATTATATAGTACAGATATATAATTCAAAAACCGACTTTCTTGTCTTAATTTTGGCAGAGCTTTACAGTGTGTCCAGGAGTCAATAGATGACAGCGAATTTAATAATAGCATTACATCATTAATGTTGGAGTTCATTTGTTTGCTTGAAATATTTGAATAATAATTTTCTAAATTTTACTTTTATTTTCCAATTGTATTGTGTTTTAAAAATAAGGAGTTTGAAATTATTTCAAATCTTTAAATATAAAAAATAACTGTACCGAAGTAAACCAGTGAATAATAAGTTGAAAGAATTCTATTATATTTGGCAGCATACGCTTCCTCTTTTAGATTCTGGTCTCAGTTCTATTTTTACATCGCATTTCTATGTAATGTTTAAGACCAAATTATATTATCAACGCTATAATAGAAATGACTGAAAACAAATACAAGGCAGCGAAATTTCTCTACTGGCCCGCTGTCACTTCGCTTCGCCGATCGCGTAAATTCTTGGCAGTTGTAGCGGGCAGACATGAGCGTGGATAACAATGAGATGACCGACATGTGTAAATAACGGAAAAAAAAACAGAGAAGGACCGCAAAGTAAAAATGTGAAAGTAAATATGAAATTGAGTTGATAACATAATCGAACATGTCGAGGCAGCTAATTGGTG
>NW_019386958.1:5310-33872 GCF_000671375.1 Centruroides sculpturatus | reverse complement strand
TAAAGAATTGGAAGAATTGACAAAACAAGCATTTGATAAAAATGGTATAAGCTATTAATATTCAAAATATAATTAGAAAGTATTTACATTAAAACCAGGGCTGTGTAGTCGCGTAAAAATTTACCGACTCCGGCTAAAACACTAAAACTCCACGACTCCGACTCCGACTTTTCCTTACCAATCTGACTCCAACTCCGACTCCACAGCCCTGATTAAAACTTTATTATAGAGTATAATATAATACAGCAGTGTAGTGACTGGTAAATTTGCCAGCTATTATTATTCAATTATTCAGTGCCAACTATGTGGGTTCATTCTGTGGATCAAGGATTTCTATACACTTAGTATTTAATTTATCTACAAGGACTTTTTTATTCTATTACTAGGACTTATTATACTGGTGTAATAAGTCCTGTATAATAAGTTCTAGTAATAAAATAAAAGTCCTTGTAGACATCATATGTTTAGTATGTAATTTGTCTACAAGGACTTTTATTTTATTACTAGGACTTATTATACTGGTGTAATAAGTCCTGTATAATAAGTTCTAGTAATAAAATAAAAGTCCTTGTAGACAAATTATGTACTAAACATAAGATAAGGACACAAAGGCATATTATTTAATATTTTGTATTTAATTAATTTTAATGTTTCATGGTGTATTTATCGATTTAATTTTTATGTATTTCCTTATTTACGTTTTATTTATATGCAATCATTTTTTAATTTTTTTGAATATTTTTGAATTTATACATTTGTTTTGCAATATATTAATGTTTGGATGATAAAATTTGAATTTGTATTTTGGAATATTTTCATCCAAATACCATTGTGGCATTCCAATATGTATTCTACTGGAAGAAGGTTGTTAAAAACACTTAAAAACGTTTTAGTTATTAAATTTTTGCTGTTTGTTCAAGGTTATTTGAGTGTGTTTATTATCTTTGCAAGACAGCTCTGATTCAGTAATAGAGTAAAATGAAATTAATTTTTAATTAATGAAATTATAATCACAGATAAATGGATCTGTATTGTAGAGATAAAGTTCCCTGAAGTATACAATTGTGTTAGAATGAATNAAGTAAAAAATTTATTTAAGGTTCAAATTTTAATGTTATTTTACAATAATGTTGCATTAATGTCCTGTCATAATGTGGTGTATTCAAAATTTCTATTAATTTAAAAACTACGTGAAATATTTACATATTATAATTTTTAAATATTAAAAAAAATTTATTGCAGTATTGAATAAATAATTTCAGAAATATATGATAGTCTATATATTTAATGAAATCTAAACCAGAAAATTTTAGACTTCCAGTTATGATAATTTAGAACATATATGTTGTTGGCCGTAGTCATGGCAACCTTGAAAGACAATAAGTTCAAAATGGAATGCATTGGTATAATCACTATAATTTAAATTCTAGCAAGTGAATTTTAATAAAGTTTTTACCACAGTTTACTGAAAGTGTCTTCTCAGTGGGGGTGAAATATCTAATTCTAAAGTTCAGCCAGAAGCTCGTAATTCAAATTCGATTTCTGACTGGAAGTTGATTGAAAATTACAGTTTTTAGTCCAGAAAATGACACCAAAATCTCAAAAGTTTTTCAATTTTCCTTTTGATATACTGGCAGACATCACTGTAATGAAGTCCGATTTATCGTTCACTTTTGTTTCGGTGGATCGATCGGGGCCATTTTTACGTTATTATTTTAAAATTTTCAAAAAATATTAGGCCTACTTGATTGTTTTCTTATCCTATAGTCTTCCAATAACTAATGACACACGAGATATCATTATTTATAATAGATATCCACAAAAGAACACAAAAATCTCAGGAGGTCGAATTGCAACATCCTTCCACGGGATGTGGTCCGATTTAAGACCATTGACCAGTATCAACACACTCAGGATTTGGCAGCCCGCATGCATGCATCTACCACATGAAATAATAAATAAATTAATTAAAAGAGTAAAAATTTCCTATCTAATATAACTTATGACATTCTAGACAGATAGTGCATCAAAGTGAACAGCCAAGTAAAATATTACAGGTAAAAGCATAATATATTGTATACTATTATGCAACCTTGGCACTGAAAGTATTAAATTAATCATCATTTAATATTGTTATTCTGTAACATTATTATACAACATTGTTGTAATCTAATGCTGTTTATTTTCTTTTTTATGGTTCTAAATTTTAAATAAAACATTTTTAAAAAATTAAAGTATTTAAGTTATTTATTTATTATTATTCTGTTTTTATTTTAGATTTCATAAAGCAAGTTGAATCAGGGTAATTATCTCTTTATGTTTTTGGTAAAAAATAAACTATTAATTATATATTGAGTGCTTATAGTTAAATCTGTACATTCTCACATTTCATTTTTTTAATTTAATGCTTTCTTGAAGAAATAGAAGAAAAATTTAAAAAATTATCTCAATTACAAATGATATGATATATAAATTATCAATGTAACAAATAAAATTTTTATATCATGTATGGTTTCTATATTAAGAAATCCAAATGTAATTAATTTATTTAATATCTATTTATATTTATATATATATAAAAATGGACATGTGTGTCCCTATATTTCACTTTTTAGCCAAAACTACACATCGCACATGAATGGTGTTTGTATGTGGTAGTAGCCCCAAGTCTCCATTCGTGCACTCAGGTGGTTTTTTGTGTTTTTGCGGAAAATCGAACATATTTTTAGACTCATGTAAAAACTCTCTAATTAGTCTGGAAATGGGAGACCTAATTCTTGCATTCTGTGAAAACTGGTAAGATTGGCTATAATGTAATTATCTTAATCTTCACTATCGTTACTTTTTGCCCACAAATAAAAACCCAGCGAAGCGGGCCCTTGCAGCTAGATTCTAGATTACTTAGAAAAACAGTCTTTTATATATAAAAAAAACGATATTACATACAAATAAAAACCCAGTGAAGTGGGTCTTATTTGTATGTAATATAATATAATATTAAATAAATTAATTACTAAATTTCTTTAGTAAAATTTCCTACATGTTTTTTTTGTTTCCAACAGGCATTATTAAACTTTTATTTTTTTTTAATTCATATTCATTTTGAAGAATAAATTACTTTTTATTATAAATTATTCTGGATGATAAAATATAATTCTTCTGTTTTTCTTTTAGTATTACGTTATTAAAAATTAACATGTAATATTTTACTACATTTTTTTGCTGTTAAATTGATGTGTTATATATAAATATGTATCTGTATTAAGCTAGGTTCACAATATCATACACACCACTACAAATGAACATTAACAAAGAGAAATACTGTTTGCATCATGCTATGCTGAACAGTTAGAATGCGATTGCTCAAAAAGGTTTTGTTTACAATCACCACTTTTAAGGAAAAAGTTAATTGGTTGAACAAACTGAAGTTTTGTTAAAGTTGAGGATACTTTCATCTCCTATCAAACTAGTTGAACAGTCACCACAAGGACACATACTGGCAATTTGTATCCATTTTGTAGCAGTTTATATGCCAATGTGAACCTAGCTTTAGAGTTGATAAAGAATTTTTTTAATGCTACAAGTCTGAAATTTGGAAATTATTTGCAAGATTCAAAATGTTCTAATTAATTAAATTAAGCAATTATTTATTATGACATTAAAGATTGCAGCCTGGCATTGTGATAATCATCTTTTATTAAAAATTTATCACCTGACTTCCTGGCCTCCAGTCCCTAAGCTTTTCATATCCGATCTCAATTTTCATCTACCTAACTCCATTCTTGAGATTAATTAATTAATTAATGGATGACAGTGGGAATGTATATGTGTGCAATTTAAAAATTGCAGCCCAGTAATAATTTAGTCTTATTTATAAACAATCTTATAATTAATTAATCTATTTGTAAACAATAAAGTATATATAAGACAAATTAAAGATAAGTTTTTCTTGATTGTTTTTTATATTGAGAACTTGAGAACTAAAAAACTTAATCTACAAAAATGAATGTTTTCACTTTTTCATGGAAAATACTTTTCAAGGAAGGAGACAAAGACCAACTTTTTTTTATGAAGTTCTTTTTACTCAATACTAATAATACTAAACTAATAATAAATAATTAAACTAATAATTTAAATTATTATTTATTTAAATAATTATCCATAATTTTCTGAACTATTTCTTTTTGTTTTTAAGTAGGCTTGTGAATTCATTTCATAGAGAGCAAATTTATATCTGTAGAAATTTTTTCATTTTACAGTAGGTTTTAGAATTACTATTTTAAAAATTCATTTTATTTAATTATATTTTTAGATCTTGTTTTTGGGAAAATAATTGTGATAACATGAAAACAACTGAACATAATTCTTCAGTTATTGAAAGTTCATTAAGTCCTACTAAAGGAGAATTATCAGCTGAAGAATCATGGGAAAATGCCAATGAAAGTTTTTTGATTGAAGCCACCCAGTTAGTCGAACGATTGGAACATAATAATTTTTCTAAAAACAATTCGTTAAGTTCGGTATGTGAAAAATCCGAAGGATTTAAAAATGACATAATGAATCAAAATACTCCCATACCTAACAAAAGTACTGATCATAATTTGCCACAAGAACCAGAAATGAATTTCAAAAAATGTGACGAAAAAGATGAATTTTGGGAAAGCGATAGTTCTTTAGAAGAAATTATTGGCTCGTTACAAGAAGATCAATTAATTATGCCAGGAATAACTTCTCTTTCTGACAATGTACAAAACAAGTCAGAATATTCTAGTGTAGATTTGTTTACTATAAATGAAAGTGATACATCAGAAGCAACAACATGTGTCAAAAATGAACTTAAAAATGTAAATGTCAACATTAAAAATTCAGTAAAAAATGGGACAAATGAACAAATTTCTAAAAGTAATACAAAAGAGAATGGAGTCTTAGTCAACGACACTTCACCTGAAATGAAATCTAAATTATTCCAAAGTAAGTTTTAGAAAATATGCATAATTTAGATATTATATCAGTAATTAGAAGTAAGAATAAGTCTTTTATTTTTCAAGAATTTTAAATAAACTTTTCATAAAGATACAGTAAAATATCTTTTATTAATCTGTTAAAAAATATGACAAAAAAAATTGAAAGTGTGTGTGTAAGATTTTTATAACTAAAAATTAAATTTTGGTAAACATTATAAACAGTTCTGAACCAAAATTATGGTATGTGTAAGTAATGAAAAATTAAATTAGTTTTGTTGATTTTATTAATAAAAATATATTAATTTATTCAATATACTAATTTATCAAAATTTAAAATCAAGATGGCAGAACTAAAAATTTTTACGACAAATGACATAGTTGTGTTACAGCTTTCTGCAAATGTTTTAATGTTTAGTTTTTGTTTTACATTATATTATCAGATAGAGAAAGAAAATTAGTTTAGAATCTTTTTATTTTTTAAGATTGTTTAATATTATTATTTTGTATAGGCTATGAAAAAAAAGAAGGATCTAATTTAAAGTTCATTGTTCATTGATTGAAATATTTTTTATTTTTATTTTTTTAAGTCAAAACCAGTAAAAAGTGTACCCCTGAAGAAATAGCAAAGAAAAGAGAGGAGGCAATGAAGCGAAGGCAGAAAAACATCAAGAAAGTGAGATGAAATAGAAATAAGCAAGGTTAAGAAGTGAAATTTTTCTATAGCTATTTGAATGATTAATGAATTAATCATGAGTGATACTTTTTCATTGCAAACATTCAAACCTTTCATATACTTTTGTATATAAATTGTGTAAATTTGTAAATTTTCGTTGACAAAAATAAAATATTTTTTAGTATTGGAAAAGTTTGGTTACATTTCTGATAAACATTTGATTTGTTGATATTAATTCAGACTAATCTTTTGTCTATAAATTTTAAATTATCTAATTGAATATAAACATGGTATACTCACTTAATACATTCTTTTAATGTAAACTCACTGTAACACATTAGGTTGCCACCAATTGACAATTGCTAGAGGAAGCAAATACCATTGTTTTTATTTTAGGACAGTTAGTTCCTTCAGATATTCTTGTAGGTGAGCATAACAACAAAACTTTCTACAGTTGCTAATTAAGCAAGAAGTCAAATATTTTTTACTCAAATTTAAACACAAAAGAATTACAAGTAGCTAAAAAAATATCAAAATAAAGCCACAAATGCTTAAAATCACTTAATTAACAATAAATTAAATAACAATATAAATTTATCAAAAAGTAAAAAGTTAATTTTTAATTCTTGAATTAATTGCAAAACATACTGCTGCAAGTTATAGAAAGATATCATTGGCATGGGAACAGAAGCAGGAGTTGACAATGTCAGCTACAGATTTGGCGATAGTTATTAAAATCCACTATGAGTCATTCATCATTGAATAACTCTAAGTTTTGGAATTTAATGTTTTACTTCAAGAAAAGAGGAGGATAATAAGACACACAGAGTATTGAATATTAAAGTTTTAGAAGCACTTCTTTTCCTGTAACAAATGTATGAACGTTTTTAGAAGATCACCACGACAAGTTTTTGCTAGTCAAGTTGAACAAGTACAATTCTAAATTTTATTCAGCATACAAAAAATATCAGAATTTAATCTATTGATAGTTAATTCAAAATTTCAAAAGTACAAATTATGCAAATTTAATTTGATTTTTAAATCATTTACACGGTGATTCAAATTAGAAAAAATTCTCCGAAAATTTTAGGTTTTTATTAGGGAATCGTTATATTTGATATAATTCATTCTCTGCATAACAATAACAACAAAATGTTTTTTTGTTGTTACTAATTTAGAACAGATTGGTTTGTATTTTCTATTTTAAAAAAAAGTATCTTTTACTATTTTACTAAATTAAAATTTGTTTTTAATCTATATGAATATCTTGAAAAAAATAGGCACATCAACAAATTTTTAACATTTTTTAAAATTTGAAATTAGCAACAACTTGTTTTTGATTTGTATTTTTGAACATATTGTACAGTAGAAAACTATACAAAAATGTGTTACTGTTAATTTCAAATTAACAATATATAAAAACTTGCCAAAGTACAGCTTATATCTAAAGATATAATATCAAATCTTAACAAATATTCATTTTTATTTATATTTGTAAGCAAATTTTTAAAACTAAGTTTCATATTAATCATTTTGTAGGTACTGTAGATATGAAATTTCTATGGCTAAAGTTGTCAATTCCTAATACAAAAATAAAAATATTTCATAGCATTAAAAGAAATGTTAAAGCATTTTTCTTTTGCATTTGTACGTGAAACTCCAGTATAATGATTTTCCAAGAAAAACGTGAAATTCTTAGAAAATTTTTTCTAATTTGAATCACTCTAAAATCAAATTAATTAAATTTACAAACAACTCAACTAAAACCCGATACACTATAATAATAAAGCCAACCATGACTGTATAATGGCTATAGTAATAATAAATTACCAAATAATTTGACCCTAGAGGGAGGTGTTAGGTGCCATCTCATAACAAACTTAATAATTATAATTTAATTAAATAATTTTAGATTAAACTGGAAGAAGAAAATCAGCTTGGAGCAAGACTCAAACCTGGGGCCATATTCTGGTCACCGTCTCTGGTCTCTCGTCTCTCACAAGCTAGTCACTGATTGGCTAATCCAAATGATTAGCCAATCAGCGACTGGCTTGTGAGAGAACAGAGACTGTGACCAGAATACAGCCCCTGCAACTGTTGTGGGTTCAAGTCCCACCCTGGACCAACTGTATTAAAAAAAAAAAAAAAAATATTGTATTATTCTAATGAAAAGAGGAATAACAGAAAAAGATTGTAAGGATCATAGTATCAGTGTTCTTACTATGTCCTTACAATCTTTTCAAAATAATAAATTTTGATGCGTGGTCTGAAGCTAAAACCCTTTATTTCTGTTTCAGTCCAGCCATTGGAGATTGTTTACAAACAGTTGTTTTGTATGCAAATGTTTAAAATATAGCACAACAAATAGTGTACGAAACAATAGTGAAGTATGACATTTTAATGAGTTACTTGATCCACAATGAAGTAATTTGTCAGAAAAAGCAAATAATTTATAATAAAACAAGATAATTTTCTGTGATTGACTGCTACTAAGTGAGGTGGTAACTTTAAACTTGAAGAAAGTTGAGATGGTAAACTTTTCAAAAGATTTAAATATGATTCTGAATTCTACCAGTTGTATTTGAAATTTCCCCATGTCAATTTGTTAAATACATACAGTAAACTCCCGATTATCCGTGCACGAATTTAATTTAAAAAAAAAAATTGTGTGTGTATGTATTTTTTAAATAGTTG
Source organism: Centruroides sculpturatus (assembly GCF_000671375.1). NCBI lineage: Eukaryota > Metazoa > Arthropoda > Arachnida > Scorpiones > Buthidae > Centruroides > Centruroides sculpturatus. Next base: position 25,541 of record NW_019386958.1, on the reverse strand, counting down.
TTCGCTTTCATGTTTATGCATCTTATAAGTGTGCACGTGTTCGTATTTAGATGTTTGAAGCGGGTGGTGGGGGTTTCTGAAGTCAGCTGGACTGGTTTTAATTAGGCCGCTTCTTTCGCGCCGGACGTTTCTTTTCGGAAAAGAAAATGATAGTGAGTACATTTATACAAAGTTTTGTTTAGTTGCATGTTATAATATGTATTACAATTTAAGATTTGATTATATGTACGTATGTATAATACATATTATACATAATATTTTTTTCAAATAACTTTCCCACAAATACTTTTAGTGTAAAATTACATAAAATAAGATGTTTTTTAATTTTCAGATAAGTACCCTTAAAATGCCTAATAATCGAAAGAAAGTCGTACTTACTATAAAACAAAAACTAACGTTAATTGAAAAATTTGAAAAAGGTGAATCTACATGTTGTATTTTAGAAATAAATAATTATAGTTCGGATTATCCGTGCCACCTCTCCCTACCATTAGCCCGGATAATCGGGAGTTTACTGTATTTACATCCCAAAAATCTGAATAAGTTCTTTTTATATATACTTTGGCCAAAAGATGTATTGAGAGATAAGTTCTAAGTTTGATCATCAAAAAACCAAAAAATGTTTACCAGGAAGATGTTCTGCAGAGTATATCTGTAAATGTTTGATTTTCAACATAGCTCTAATGGTAATATAAATTATTGTATGAGAATAATATAACAATAGTTCATAAAATATTCTATGTACACAATGAGCTAATTTATTTTTAGCTGTATTGTAACACGAAAGAAATAATATTGAGTTGGAGAGACCCTGACGGACATTATGTAGATTTTTTTTCTCTCATTTTATATCCTTTACAGATTTTGATGGTTGAGTTAAACTTTTTTCTCTGGTCTCCTCTTTGTGAAGATTGTCATTTGAAGTGTGACCGATGATCATTGAAGCTGGATTTGTTCTACAACAATATTGCAGTAGTACCTTCAACCCTACCTCTGTTTATTAAGTGGAGTGAGCTATCCAGCACTATCTGCCAGTTTGAGTCTTCTAAGAATACCGAGTCAGATGGACTTCGATGACAACATGCAGGTCTGTTTTTCGACTATAATTGTTTTTAACTCTTTACAGGTTGGTAATTTTTTTATTACTATATTAATGTGATTTTTATTAAGTTTTTGAATGTCTTAGTCCAGCTCTCGTGGCTCGTGTTGTTTTATTTACTTTTTATATGTTGTTTCACACGTTAAAGTAGATTTAATATAAAGGAATCCATTTTATAGTTTGATAAACACTGTTTTTTTTTTTCAATTTAAAATTTTTAATTCCTCTCCATGTAAAAATATTTAAATATAGGAACTTAAGAGAGCTCCCATATTCAAATATTATCTGTGTAAATTTTGAAGATTTCTTTATTGCAAATTTTCTATTAATAAAATTTGTCTGTGGTGATTTCAATTTCAATTTGATATAATTTAAAACCATGCTGCTCTTAGTTGGATTCCTCAGAGGTATTTTTTTTTTTGTGTGTTGGCTTTCCAACTAGGTTCAATTCTTTCTTGGATCATATTTTTCTATCCATTTAAATGTTTGTTATTCTTGTTTTGGAATTTCATCTGGACATTCTGCCATCTGTTTAGAACTTGTTTTCATTAAAAATCTTCATAGGTCATCTCATCAGTCTCTGATTCTAGTACTGGTGTGGAATCTTACAGATCAGAAACATGGAATATTTAGAAAAAGTATTTAGTGTATTTAAGTCATCCCACACCTTTAGCATTTGGCTCCAAATTCTTTTTATCATATTCTGGTTTAAGAAAAAAAGAAAAGAAAATTAGAATGCAAGGCATTTATTGGGGAAAAAGAGGCATTTAAAAGAATCATTTACTATTAATATTTACCATTAAATTATTTAATACAAAAATACATGCACATGCTGTTTAGTTATAACAAAAAATTATAACACTGTAATATGTTTAATTAAACAATAATGTTTTCTTTTCAAGAGTTGATCTAGTTAGAGGTAGCAGTAGCCTACTGAAGGCCATTTAGGGAATTCGTTAGCTTATGGGAGATTGCAACTTCATGTATAAGACTATCTATTATAGAAAGCTGTTGTAATCTCAGTCCCAAATAAAAGTAAGGCAGCATTGTCAATTATAACGCTGTAGCACATGAAGAAGTACTTCCTATTACCTTTCCTTGCATTCTGAAATATCGAGCTGGAGCTTGTTACAAACAAGCAGTCAAATATAACAGGTAAATGCACAACATATGGGGGGGTATCAGTGCATCACTGCATGTAATGTGGGTGTGGTTAAATGTGCAGTTAGGTTAGCAGGTATGTATATGTAAAATGATAAGATTTAACAAAGAAAGCAAACAGCATTATATAAAACATAAAACACTACAGATACATAAACAAACATTTACAAAACCCAATAAATTTGTAAAGCCAAACAACCATCGGATCCACAATACAGCTTGATCCTCATGCCAAATATCAGACGAAAGGAAAGAAAAGCTCACCGAGTATGGCATTAATTGCTAGTGTTTTCAATGAACTTATGTTCATCATTGTCAAGTGAACAAAAATTAAAAATAAGAATTAAAATAAAAACTGTTATGAGCATGCTACCAACTTCGATTACACTCAATGTTCAATTCTTTCCTTCTAACCACTGGATTTCATCGGGCTACTTTTCTGCAGTTATATTTAATTAATTACTAAATAATTTTTCACTAGAGGGAGGTGTTAGGCACCATCTCTTATTAAATTTAATAATTACAATTAAATTAATATTTATTAAATAATTTAAAATATTTTGGAAGAAAATTTTATGGTTAATGGTTATATCATATTTAAATATGTCTGTAAGAGGCTCGGTAGCATAACTGACAACACATCTGCATGGTAAGTGGAAGTTGCAAGTTTGACTCCTGCTCCGGGCTGATTCTTTTCTTCCAGAATATTCTACATTATTTAATAAATATTAATTTAATTGTAAAAATAGCCCAATGTAACCTGGTGGTTGTTTGGCTTTATAAACACTACAGATGTTTATATGTGCTGTTTATTGTGTGTGCTCAAAATGACTAATTTTCACAACAAAACATGCTTTACCTTTCCAACAACAGCTTTGTATGACTATCAACTTGTTGTCTTATGTAGCACTTGCATTCAGAATACATTGTTGCACATCGTTTGCATTCAATGACTGTATTTTGTAAACCTTTGACTTCAGACTTTGGTATAAGGTCTGGGAATCTTGGCAGTCAGTTCACTAGTCAATTCTGACCTACTCCTTGTTATATGAAATAAATGTCCATCCAATCCCACACTGCATTACTGTGTGGTGAAACTACATAATGCACAAATGCTGCAATGAAAGGTTTTCTATAAACTCTGCTACTGTGCCATTCAAAATGTTATTTAAATTCCTCTGTTCAATCAACATTACTGCATAAAACAGAGGACCAATTAACTGTTTTCCCCAAATACTGCATCAAATTTTGATGGCAATTTCACTTGATGGAGTGTCCCATGCCCAGTATGGATTCTTTTGTGCCCATTAGTGCATGTAATGTGTATTGTATCTTGGGTAATGAATATCCAAGATGGAATTTAAGATTTCATCTTGGGTATTTTATATCTGAACTTTATTGCAAATATCAGTTCACACAATGTTTTCAATAAAATTTTAATTTACATCTATCATATTTATCGAAAAATTGTACCAATCCATTTATTGCTGTTCCTCACCCTCATGTAGTGCTTGTTGTTGGCATTGAAGTGCACATTGCATTCATGCAGAATTCAATGCCACACTAATACCCACCAGTGGTTGGTTGTAGGTTCATGCCTTGTCAATGGGCTGTCTGTGTGAAGTTTTACAGTTTTCTTTGCATTTGTAACACCTAAATAGGATCAGTTTTCCATAAAAAGTCCTTCTGGGTGGCATCCTCCTCGACAGATCATTCCTGTGGATGTGCAAACATATATGCCACAGTGGCTGCATGGTCATTGCCACTATTCTTCAATGACCTGATGTACTGTTATTAAATAAGTTATAGTTGCAATTATTACACACACAACTATATATACAATGTAGTTTTCAGTTGGTTTTGATATTTTCCATTAAATTAATTTAGATTATTTACATATCCATATCATTGCTAACCTAAATCTAACTGTACCAGTAAATTTAACATGCTTACATTGCATTTATGTTATGCAGTGATGCACCATTATACCTTGCACGTTGGGCAGTGAAGCATTTACTTGACAGCTTATTCCAAGATCCTGCTTCATACTTTAAACTTTACCCTTTTAAAATAGTAAGTGGTTGTTGTGTTTTGTTTCTTAGTGTTTTATCTTACGTAATAATGAATTTCTTATATATATATAAACACCTCAAAATTAGTAAACATCAAACACCTTGATGTTTACTAATAAGACAAATGATTGCCATATTGAATCAGGCTACTTTACCACTACTATTAGTAATTAAATTCTGAGTAATTGATACTAGAGGTAGGCATTAGGTGCCATCTCTTAAATTCAATACATGGTAAAGTAGCCCGATTCAATATGACAATTGTTTGGCTCATATTCATTAGTTTAAGGAAGTAATTTTATGAAAAAACTCAAAAGTTTACTATGATTTGTAAATTCAAAGTTTATTCACAACTTTACTAACATGGTTATAAAAGTGACATCAGTCAATAATTTATGTGCACATAATAATAATACAAAACTGAATTTTAGTTTTAATACTGCGTAACTAATCTTAAGTACAATTCTCAGTCCGCCATCATTAAGTTTATTAATTTTCTCGAGGCCACACTAGCTGTATTGACTTTCGTAGGTCTTAAAATAAGGATCTCTTCTCGTCAAACATATAATTCATAATCGTCAAACTCGTCTCCAATATATCAGTGAAAAAAGTTTGCGTCTACGACAAAATTATTTATGTTACTATAACTTTTATGATCACATCTTATCAAAATAACTATGATTCATTATGATACATTTTTTTTAAAACTCAACTTATACGGGTGAGGTTAACAGTAAGGTTAGAAATTATTCATAGTTTGAATATGTACAAATGAATGATGACTTTTTATTGTTTTACTATCTCAATTTGTGCTATAATTTACACGTATGACAATGCAAACAATTAAAACTTAATACGTAGAATAATACTAGGGAATGTCTTTAATGAATAAAACTCATATTAAAAAATGTTAATAACAAACTAATATTACAACATTGATATGATGTATATATCATTTTCTAAACTTACTTAAAAAATCTCATTTATACATAATTTTCCATTTATCACAATTAAAACTTGATATACCATTAAGACATTGCTCAAATTGATACTTTCATTTTGATATACAATATTATATATTATAACTATCATAATGCACAAAACAAAAATGTTTATAATTTCAGATTTTAATTTTATTGTTTAAATAATTAACAAACTTACAAGAAATCTACTGCCCCAGAGCAAAAGGCTCTATCAAAAATTGAGTTATGCACTCAGTATCATGCATAATCAGCGTCCTTTGTTGATACCGTCCGATATCTAGAGTGAAATTTTATGCAAGATGTTGGGCGTTGTCAATAAAGGATACTAATTAGGCATGATATCAAGCATGTGACTTGATTTTTTCTAGATAGATTTTTCTGCAAAGGGTGGTGGAAATATGAAAGATTATGTTAAGTAATCGTCATTTTTTTTTTAAAGAATATTTTTTTATACGCCTAAATATTATAAGCTGCTTGTTTTAAACTAATTTTTGAAAAATGAAATAGTAAACTTTTCATGTTTTTATTTTCTTTTTGGATTTATTTATTATATAACAATAAACAATGACATTTTAATTATAAATATCGAACTTTTTACAATAAGCTCGTCAAAATCTGTATACTATTATAATGGAAATCATATTTCAATGAAATAGCAAATTTTGTTACGATTTCTTAATTCTCAAAGAAAAACAATTGTAAAAAATCCGGCAAAGCACTATTTCAGACTATAACAATCCCACAAGACCAAGCACAGCATATTAATGGTGGCAAGTAAAAAAATTTTATATTCTACATGAATGTTTACTTTGAATATTTCAAATTATTTCTAGCTTTTTAATTATAATTTTTAAAATATTACTAAAGAGCATTTAAAGAAAATGAATGGAAAACATTCTCCGTAGAAGCAATCGAACGACACATGTAGTAAAATCATAAAATTCGGTAGATTGTCTATGGTAAGGGGATATTTTAAATTTTACATTTGAACACATGATGTGAAATTACATTTTCATATATAACAAAAATATATTTTACATGAATATATGGTATGAATAATATACACATTGTCAAGTACATTACACTTAAGCCTTTAATATGACAGATAAAATTCCAATTGTTTTTAATTTTTTTGCAGTTTATATGATTTTTTTCCAAGAGATTTTATCCAATTTTAATTTAAGGCTTTTGATATTAAGATATAAATGAAACATTTAAATCTTTCAGTGCCTTACGGACAGAATTTCCGATTGCATTCTGCACGCGTCCGATAATTTGATTAAAAAATTATGCCAGAGGTAATGCATAATATTTATTATTATATTGTTTTCCAAAATTCTCACATTTATTAATTTGTAACATTTAATTATGATGAATAACGAAGTTAGATTTGTTCTATTTATGAGCAAATTTAATCGAGTGTCAGTTTTTAACGTTACACTTCATTTTTTATTTTGGCACTCTGAATTACAGTAAGCGCCACAATACTACTAGTAATTTTAAAAAGTTTATGATAAATGGAATATGTATAGAGAAATTACTATAAAAGCAGATATGATTTTGCAAGAAGTTTAACTTTAAAGAAGTTTTATATCTTACTCCACATAATTTAAATAAAAGTAACCATCACAGTATTATCGATATTGTGCTTTTGAAAATTTGTTCAATTTTTCAGCCAGAATTTATTAAACATTCTGCAAGATGCACTCGAATTTCAATGCATTATCGACAGGATAACATTTCAAATTTCTACTTTCAACCAGGTTAAAAATTTTCCTAACAACAATTTTAAACTCTAACTCTTCATTATTTTAAATTACATTTAAAACATTTAAATTATTATGTTATAGAATATAAATAAATGCCAGTCAATAGCATGCAACAATGTTAATAATTTACCAACAATTTTCAACAGTTTACTATTTCGCTTGATATCAGATTTGGTCCCTTTTCTTTATCAATAAAAGCGCAAACCTGTTCCATATGTTATTTATATACTGAATTTATATATTTACAATCTCATGTAACGTCTCATTCATCAATTAATTTATACACATACACAAAAATATCGTATCTATGAAGAGCACGGCAAGTGTATTTACAAGAGGATTCGACATTTCACTTACACTATCTCACTTTTACAAAATATAATTGTGAGAGGACTTGAATTTGTTTCTCTCATACATACTAATACACGATGTCACAACAATTATGAAATTTTGTTCAAAAATGATATTATTTTTTTTTTTTTATGATGCATGTTTGTATAATATTATGTTCATTTTATCCTCTAAAGATGGTTCTATCTCTATAATTATATAAGAAAATTGTCGCGAAAATAAAATGCTAATATAACTTTTTCTTAAATATATGAAAAACTTATGGTAATAATAATAATATAAACTTTTTAATTTGTATTAATCAACAAGATAATCACTTAATGGTAAACTTTTTAAGAAAAAATTAATAATATTAATAGATAAAAAGTTATTGAATTTCATTTTGTTTTTTTCATATAAGCTGTACTATGTATATAGGATTTTTTTTCAAATTTAATTCACAGTAAATTTCATAAGTAGGTACCCATGTTGTCACGTCAAAGAATTCTTACTGCAGAATTCCGGTTCGTGCATGACTATTTCATTGACGCACGGGCTGGAAGAAGAAATGTTGAATATACAGCCTTCTATTAATAATTTCGTGCGGAACGTTGCACTCTGTCGATAATCACCTCTTCTCCAAAACAAATGCTTTCCTAGGACCCTATGCCAAGGCTTGAGAGCTGTGTTTAAGTCTTTGCATTGCTGGAAATACGAAATATATTATTAAAATCGTAAGTGCCAACTTTCAATTAGTTTTTGATTCTCGATAAATAACAATTGCACCGGTTCCCATTTTATCGGAACGTGACAACACTCCGACGAAGCAAGAACTGGTGTGAATGTTAATATTGTATATTTAAAATATATTAATTATTTAAAACTCATTAGCAATCGTTAAAAGAAATTAAAACATCAAAAATCCTTTAAAAAATTTTACCTATGATATCTTGATTCTTAACATTTCACATAACATTCACTAGGCTAGGAAGATGTTTGTTCTTTTTTGGCAGAAAATGAAATAACAGATCTAATGCCTTTAACCGACGTCTAAAGAAATAAAATTTTAAATTAGATAATTTTAATAATACCTTTTACTATTTACAATATTAAACTCACCTTTTTCTTCATACCATTTAGATATTCTTTATACATTTCTGATCTCAAGTAACGTGGATAACTATCGTTCTTCATCAACTGATACAAATGTGCCTGTAATCGATATAAAATGTGACTAAATTTTATATTTCTTCTACATAATTTACGTATTAATATAATTTAATTATTTTTAACATACTGCGGCTTCGTTAAAAGTCCATCTGTCGGGAGTTTCCATATTTCTCTTTGTGATTTCGTAACTTTTAGAATCAATATTTATCGGGCAGTTGGCATCGGAATCGAGATATTCGCTAAAAATGAGAATGCCGTTAAAAATAGGAATATTGCTAATAATACTAATGTTAACATTTAATGCATACAAAATTAAATTTTGTGATGTATTATTGCCTTTACAGAAAGAATTGAAATCATACAACTGCATAGTATTGAATGTAAAGTTCTGGAGATTTTTCTTCCAGAAACGGATGCTTATATATTTTTCAAATTATTTTAGCAGTTTGTTAGGTATACTGATTCTAACGTTCCATTGAAACTAAATATTTTTATATAGAAAAGGATTTCTATACAAAACCTGGAAAATTTTCATAAAATTGATTGATACCAGGGAAAAAAGGCCACAAAAAGAACTATCCCAAACATCCGACAGTCATGCTAAACATGCATCCCATTTTGTCCAATTGTATATTAACTGTGAAGTTATTTTATTAAAATAGTGTAATGCTTAGCTGTCATAACTGTAATAGTCAAAAAAGTACTGGTCCACAAACTGTTAATAGTAATGATTAAAAAATTTGAGGAAACATGATCTTTAGCACCTAAACATAAAAGTGTATGATATTATATGTACAGACTGAGATTACAGAAGTTGCAATATCCATTGTCTGCATTCCTGTTGTTAGTTGTAGTGGTGCATGTGTGTAGCAAAGCAGCTGAATATGTTATATAAAGGTCCTTTGTAAAGTTTTACTCATTCATTGTCGGCTGCAACAAGGAAATCCAGAAACAGACTGTCTTTTAAGCCTGAATTTTCTGTCAAGAATGGAAGTCAACTATATGTGATGTTGGGCAATACTTCTCATAAAATGTGTCATTTTTATATGAATGGAACTTTTTTAATTCTCCCTGCCCAAGAGCACTGAAAGGACCTTTTAGCTGTAGCCATTCCACAATGGGGACAACCATGTTATGAGAGATGAAACCAATTTATCTGGACACACTGTTCAAAAAAAAATTCTCCATCCAGATTTTTCTAGATTCCCACAGAGCAAAATGTGACTGTAAACATCCAAAACCATCAAATTTGGGTTTTAAATGTGTAGCATGTTCCATTTGGTAAGATTTCACTATAACTTTTACAGTAAGACTTTTTTTCTTTGAGGAAATCCACTCAATAGGAGAACTGACATACTCCATTACCACAAAAGGATATCACAATAAGGTTTGAAGTTTCATTATTGCTGCAGTTGCTGAGGAGTTATGTTGATATCCTTTCCTCATCCTGTAAGGAACCAAGTCTGAGCTTTATTTTTATTTTACTTTTATTTTGCTTTCATTATATTTTGTTTGGGGCTTATGTTTAGTTAAGACAAAGGTTTCCTCACCATTCACCTTAGTAACTTAAAAATAGAAGAAAAACCAACTCACCGACGAAAGAAAAGCGCCGTAGAAAAACTCGCGCACCCCAAGCGGAAAAAAGTAAGTCCGCACCGAGAAAAAGGGGGGGGAAGACCCCACAACCCAGTTAGGAATCGCTAAACCTTAAAAGAATAAAGCATCCCGATAATTGTTAAAAAGAATAATGTAAAAGGTTAGCGAAGTATTGTCGGAAAATAATCTGCCAGATAAACAAGAAAAATTTAATGTTACAGATAAGTATGTAAATGAGGAGAGTGAGCTCATTCAGAATTGTGACGTCACCTCACACTATAAAGCCTCTAACTCAAGTGAAAACGAACGAGGTGAATTCCTGATAGCAACGAGCTTTGGTGAGCTTCGTAGCAGTGAACGAGAGAGGTGTCCGATAGGATTTTGAAGTTATTCGATTTGTGGATCGACGATTATAGAAAGTCTTGAGAGTTTGAGGAAATAGGTTCCTAGTATATTGAGGTGACGATTAGGATCTTTAATTTATAAGAATTATTGTTTATAAGTTAATTCTTTGATTTTGTCGAATTCCAAAGGGGAATAGAATTAAGTTAGAAATAGATTGATTTGAGTTTGTCGGATTGATTCTTGTTGAATTTCATTGAATAAATTATTGTTTGATTTTTACTAAATACTGTATATAGTTTATTACTAGAAGTTTAATTAAATATTTGATTTTGTTATTGACAAACTTTGTCATTATTTAATTCGGTGCACGCTTAAAGTCCAGGCCTGGCACACTAACGCGAATCCGCGTAAAGTACCCGTTAGGGAACGGCTATTCCCGGCACACAGTAGTGTCAATAATCGTTGGAAAGTAGGAAAAATAATATAGTACTTTACAATCCAAATGTAAAATGGTAGCCTGACAATAATTCTCCATAAAAAAACAAGGAAAGTGTTTCCTGGAGAACTGATTTTCTGATCTCAAGGTAGTGAAGATAATGTCAAGTTAGAATTAGCATGACAAATGTAATATCGATGATGATATTGATAGTTTAGTTTGAAAAGTTAGATAGGCAGTTTCAAGAATGCCAACATTCCCTCATGATTTAGGACAATAGGCATACTATAGGTTTCAAACAATCTGTAATGAGTTGAGAGAGTAACTGGTTCTTGCTTTGCTTTCTGAAAAATTCAAGACATCATTGGTCAGGTGATTCCTGGTGAAATAAGGAATTACAATAAGTTCTTTGAATGCAAACACTTTATAATATTCTGCAGGAGACAAATTAAGAGTTTGTTGTGGCCACAATTTGCAACCAGAATGAGGAGCTACATATATATATATATATTAATAGTAGAACAACTCAAAGAATTAAAGGTAGCAGATTTTTTTTAACCCTTTGATGAATGGGTTGACAGTGACTCCCTCTCCTCTCGAAGTTAGTTTTTAAGAAACGAGATATTTATGAGAAAATTAATATCTTGTCTTTGATTCATATTTTTAATAAATCAGGCAATATTTTCTTCTGATTTGACTATGTTGAAAATCTCCAACTATTCAAGAGATGGTGAGTGTGAATGACTACTAAATGCCATGTTTGTGTTTTAGCATAGAATTTTTCAGAATAATTTCATGAAACTTACAAATATCAACAAATAAAACCCAGCAATCGTTTAACTTTAATATGTATCAGGCTATATTACTACTACGATTAATTAAATGCTAAATAATTTGGCACTAAAGGTAGCTGTTAGGTGCCATATTATTAATTTAATTATAGTTATTAAATTTAGTATTTTAATAATTTAGAAGGTTCTGAAAGAAAGGAACTGGCCCAAAGTGGGACTGGAACCTGCAACTCTCAGTTACCCATAATCACATTATGTAATAGCTTATATTGACTATTTGGTGGTATTTTCTGAGAAAATGGGAAACTCGTCTAATTTACTTAGATGTAGTATTCCATAAATTGCATAATAACAGCTTTATGATTAAATTAGCCAATCCACATGTTAAGTTTATGGGTGAGGGAGGTGGAACCATAATTAGAATCTGTAGAACCCAACAAGAAAATCTTTTGTATATTCCCTGTGTTAACTAAATAATATTTTATTATTGGCACTATGCCACTGTTGTTCTCCCCCAATATTTCTAAGTCTTTCATAATAAGATGTTCTGACACATCATAACATTCTATTGATACTTGCTTGGCTCAAATGGGTGAAAACAGAAGGGAACTTCCTGCTCCATTTATTAGCAAAAAGCTTGGTGTTGCAGAACTTCAATGGGCACCATCATAAAAGGAAACTTATACTGTTTTGTAAAAGCTGAAAAGATTTTATTATTGGATTTATTGGAATCAGAATTATTTGAACCTAATCACTCCATAAAGTACAAAACTTGACATGTAGGGTCTAACTCTCCAGCAGTATAATATTCAAATTTTCCACCATAAGGGAATTGAATGTACTAATGCTGTTGCCCTCTCTGATGTTTCAATTTAAAAACTGGGAAAAGGGATCGTGTATATGGTTTGTAAGAATATAGAATGACAATCTCCATGAAACAGAAGACTATTAGAACCTCTGTTTATATTATTGCATAAACTGGCAAATAGTAAATGTACAGTTGTTATTACAGAGTAAATAAAGTCATTACAAAAGTACAGCATGATTCAAATTATTACTGTATAACTGAATTTATACATGTAATTTGTACTGCCCAAAGGCAAAGGGCTTTTTTTTTATACAGTACTGTATTGATATTGCCCAATATCTAGCGTGAAAAATGTTCTGTAGTAGTTTCTCCAATGCTAAGTAACTTACCAGGCAGCAATTATCATCCTGGTTGAGGGTTTCATCATCTTCAAATCTTGAAGAAAAGTCTTATGCCTATTATTTGCCATAAGAAAAATGGCCAGCTAATCGGACTCTTCTATGGGCAATAATGTTATGAAATTTACACATCTCACTCCTTCAGAAGACCTGTTCCATTGGTGATATGATCTAAATATTGGATCTTTAGGATTCATCATAAGCATTTTTGTTGGAAGACATCAATCCTTCTGATGTTTCCCGATGTCTTCCAGGGATCACAACAGGGCTTAAAGTGACTCACTTTTTTAGCTTTCCATGTGGAATTTATTTTTGTAAATGTGTTCAGGAGCAAAATAGCAACCAGCACCCCCCATACTGCAATCATCCAACATTCAAGCTGCAAGAAACATAAATAAATGCAATGAAGCCTTTGGTACCAAGCAGTTAAGACTGACGACTGCCCTTCGGATGTATCAATATCAAAGTATTAGTGCTAAAAGTGTTGCTAGTGTGAGCAATGTTGTAGACTCAGGTGCCAGTCCAGAAAACCAATCATTGCAACAACCAGTGCTTCAACTTTGTAGTACAAAAGATGGTGCTTATATTGCAGAGCTTATATGGACTATGAAAATGACAGCCAGCAATTATTCATTTGCATCATGTCATGATATAAAGGAGACAATCAATGCCAAGTNAAAAAATAATATAGTACTTTACAGCATTCATACAATCCACAATGCCTTTTTGAAAGGCATGAAAGAGTTGGGCAGAGATGGTGGTGATCTTATCATAGCAACACACAGCTTTTTTGATGGGTGGCCTCTAGGTGGGATGAATACACAGAAATTCAAAAGAAACTTAATTTGCCATGCAACAAATTTATGAAGTGTTCATCAACTAGATAAATGACGTTTGGTCCTGCAGCAAAACGATTGATCGAACAATGGGAAGAACTCATACTTCCTAAAGCACATTCCTCAAAAATTCCAGCTTAATGAATTGAGATTATCTTATATGAAACACTAAGTCATTGAAGTGTTCTACCATCAAAGCTGAACTCTATTTGGGAATATCTAGTGCTGAACTATTCACAAAGTTTACTGGGCATTTTCAGTGCAATGATCCTTTAATACATAAACTTTATAGTGAATTGCTTACTCTGGTGTGATGAAGTGCAGAAATTGCAGCATGACTTAAACAAAAGAAATTTTTTAACAAGAAATCAAAAAATATATCTTGAAATTTGACATGTTATATGGAGACACATTCTGGTAGTTATGTTACTCTTCCATTTCCTTTGCTATATAGCAGTAGGAATTTAATGCAGGCCCAGTCTGGCTTAATGCAGTCTTACTAGTCTCTTTTCTGGAGTTTAAACTCAGCCTAACTATTTTCATATTTAATTTTTTCAGTCCAATTAAAAATCAATCTAATATCATATGCAATGTTATTGATACAGAATGTGTGTGTGTGTGTTTTTTTTAAATAATGGCTCTTTTAGTTCACTTTAATGCTTAGTTTTTTTTTTTTAGCTTTTTTTCAGTGTGAACTCTCTTTTTTCACTTTTTTTTTTCACTGTCATGACTGCTTTAAGCCCTGTCACAATGGAGGTGAGAATGTGGATGGATGATGAGGACCAGAAGATTCCTTTCCAATGCAACACCTCACATCACTACCCAAGTAAGTAAAACTCTCCACTTTTTCCAATCAATGTGCTCAGACCATTACTTCCCACATTTGGGCAGCATTTATCCTGAGCTCAATGTGACTGTGGTGTACCGTAACATTGCCTCATTTTCCTCCAATACGGCAATATTGTCAGCAAAAACCAAATATCTAAGACGATCTTGGTTAGACCAGTGGATGCCGGCTGGCCGGCCTCAACACGTGCACCAGGCTCATCTGCCTGTCACATAATGTAATCGAAGGCAACAAGAAAGAGGAAAGGGGACAGAACACAACCCTGCCTGACTCCTGTCGTAATTTCAAAGAAGTCTGTACGGCCACCCCCAGTCTTGACACAACAACTTGAATGCAAATATAAGGTCTTGAAAACAGTTACAAAGTTTGCCAGTACACCATATAGTCGCAGGATCCACCAGAGGGACACATAGTGAACACTGCCTTCCTGAAGTCAATGAAATTGTGATGGCCAATGAGTGTCGATACTCAATGCATTGTTTGATGACATTTCGAAGGGAGAAGATCTGCTTGCTGATTGTTCTGTAATTATAACAGAAAATTTTTCACACAACATATATAGAAGTTTGGTAACAATTTGGTTTATATATCAGGAACTATACATTGAACCAAAAAACATTTTTGACAATGATTAATATGGTACATGGTTGCCTCCTGCAGAGTTGATGTGTGGGATGCTTTATGAAGACAAGTTACATGTTCTATGAGATTTAGGTTTAGAGATCTTGCTGGTTATTTTGTTAAATAAAGCTGTAAATGCACAGGCATTGTCGTCTATGAAAATGAAATGCCAAAAAAGTCTCACGTGGAGTTCCAAAACATCATGCCATCCCAGACAATACCACTTCAAACTGGTCTCTTTGCACAATGTTCCTGGGATTTTTATATATTGAAAATCATTCTGTAAGAAACCTGATAGTCGTCATGTCAAAAAAAAAAATCAATCATACAATCTATTTATTAGCCAATGTTTAAAATCTATGCTGTATACCATCCCACATCCTAGAAATGTAGCAATAAATTGAAAGATTGTTGTAAGAGCATCTGAATTTTTAATCTTCAACATTGATGGAAATTAGTTTTGGTCTATATTGCAGCAATGCAGTTTTAGGTCTGCTGGACCTCCACACCAATCATGGTAACAAAAAAAAAAACTGTTCCAGGACAGAATAGTTCCACAGACATTACAGAGTGAATACGTCTTGTAAATTTAACTGTTGCAGAAGAGGAAAAAATGTATTTACCATACAGTCTTTGATGACATGTACTGTATATTATTTTTATTAATTGTGAAAAGACATTTATATAAACCTAGATGCAAAGGTATCAAAGTTTAAGTATATTAAGTATAACAAAAAAATTAAAACCAATAATTAATTGATTTTTATCTTAACTGGGTCAAATGTAAGACAAAATAATGAGTTATAACTGGACAAAATGAACTGACTTTCTATTACCATTCTAATGATATCTTACAGCTATTTGTAAGTTTTAATAAAATACTCACTTTTTTATGTTTTTGAGATAAAATTTTAACGTTCTTCAATAATCAATTAAAAATACATACAGTAGCTACTTTTTAAAAAATCAAAAATTTCAAGTTTATAAAAGCTACTCACTTCCATATTTCTCTCACTTTAACAGGAACATCTTTTGAATGAACTTGTTTCAGTTCTTGTACGGCATCCCAAAATCTTTCAATAAAAAGAAATATCTAAACACAATCTAAAATCATTAAGGTGTGAATTTGAAAATAATCCAAATTTATTAATCTACGAAAAGACCTGTCTTAAAAACAACAAATGGGGCTTTCCATAAATTACATAATGCAAATATGAATAGGAGGACTTATAAGCGGGTCATTATTATGATACATAGTAAATTGTGGGAGTGTTTACAAAAATGTAATGATGATTGTTAGATATGTAGAGATTAAGTTACTAGTTCTTCTGCTAAATGATGAAAGTTATAGCCAAATCTGAGAAATTGTTATTTTCTAATTCAACAAAAAACAGTAGAAATTGGCTTTTTGTTGGATCCTTGCCCATTTAGCATTCAGAAATACTGCTTATGTCACCTGCTTTGTAATGTAATTAGTAAAATAATACATAGCACAGAGTACTGAATTTAACATTTTTTATTTTTTAGTATAGTTAAGAAGGTTGATTTGAGAATATATTATGTAATTAAAGTGTAAAAATAGCATTATGTAATTTATGTATGATGCCAATACTAATTTTGTTAGTTTTACTTAATCTATTTTAATTAAAACAAATATTTACTTTAAATTTTCTGCACTGAATTCTTTTTCTAAGAATTTAAAAAATTGTTCTCTTCCAGCTGGATCTTTTAATAGTTCCTGAAGAGAAAATGCCCATCTTCTTACCCTTCTTGCGGGGATATCTTTACTGTAAATAAAAAAAACATACAGCAGTAATATTAATATAAACTGTACGTAAACCTAATGTACAGTACATACGGAATACACCAACAACTACCGGATTATATCATGATTATTTTAAATTAATTAATTAAATAATCTGTCACTAGAGGGAGGCATTAGGTGCCATCTCTTACTGGATTTAATAATTAGATCTTAGGCACGTGTTTACAGGATGCAGGTGCTGAATGCATCCCCAGCCAGCACCATATATAACCAACAATGGTTATCTAATGTATAAATATATCTGGAAGAGGAGATTGGGACAAAGACTCGGGTTGCATAACTGGAAACAATTTACACAGTAAGTGGCAGTTGCGGATTCAAGTGCTGCCCTGTACTGATTTTTTTCTTCCAGAAATTATTAAATCTAATAAGAGATAGATGGTGGCTAAAACCTCCCACTAGTGACAAATTATTTAGTAATTAATTTAAATTAATCTCAATATAATCTGTCAATTGTTGGCCTATGAAATATAAACTACCTTTGAATGTTTAATACTATTTTATGTCACATTTAAATATCAAATGTAGCTGTAAAAAGTCATGATAATTTCATTCAGACAGAGCCACTAGTAAATCTCGAAATAATAAGTTTAGGAGAATATAAATTTTTACATTGATTTCTATACTAAATTAAAGACTGAATATATAATAATTTGATTATCTGCTGTCATTAGAATGCAAAGGACTGACTATATTTTTGTAAATTATGTTATCTATAATTATTATATGATAATATTCATAATATAAATTAANTATCAACTCTAAAAAATATTAAAATATTGTTAAAAATAATTTGAAATAAATATTTGTTTATAAAACAAAAAACATAATTTGTTGGTTTAATATTTATAAATGCATTATTATTCCTTCAAAAAAATACAGTGAGGTCCCTTACAACAAAGTTCAAGAAATTGCATTATACAAGAGATGCATTATCAGACGATTTTACTTTGATCAATTAGTCTGGCTCATTGAGAAAAAGGACTGACTATATTTTTGTAAATTATGTTATCTATAATTATTATATGATAATATTCATAATATAAATTAATGACGTGTTTATATAAATTTTTAAATTAAAACAAAGCGATACAATGCTGAATTTAATTTCTATAATATTGACTGAAAAATCTTAAGAGACGTATTTACGTTTGTTTCTCCAATTCCCAAAATTCTACGCTGTCCGATATCCAAGGATTAGACGGCTCGGGATTTGTAATGAAAGGGTCGTATTCTTGATACTGTTCAAAATAACTTACATAGCTAAAATAAAATATTAATATATGTAAAATTTTTGAATAAAAGTAACTGACAAAAATTAATTATTTCAAGATAATTAATGTGTAATTTATTTAATATTTATGAATATCAAACCAAAAATCTACAAGATTATTCATATATTTGAGTGGATAACAAGGAACATTAATATAAATCATATTAAATGAACTTTCTTAATTTCATATGTTCTCATTCATTATCCATTTTTGAGAAAGTTAAGGCTTTTACTAAATAAATGTGGAGATAAAGAGCAGCTTTGCATTGCTTCTTTTGTAATGGGTATGTTCTTGGTTTCTATAACATTAAACAGTGAATAGATAATCTGCATTATCACATAATCTGAGATTAGAAACTGGCTGTACAGTACATACATTAGTAGAAATATCAATTGATGTCATTTGTTACATTAAAATAATCTTAAAAGATATGACTGGACTTGTCATTAGAGCATTTAAAGTCAGTTTTACTAGTTCAATTAACTTATAATGTATAGTTAAGTATTTCAATAAATCTATAACTTTTAAAATATTCAAATGATGGTCAAATTCTATATAATTAATCTACAGATCATATTTAATTCTAATTTGGAATTAAATTAGAATCATTTATGATGAAATAAAAATATATGAAATAATTCAATATAACACTATATTTTTATTTACGTCTTTATCTCCAGACTACGAGTTATTTCAATTTCTTAGCCTGAAATATTCATTGAAAACAACTCATATTAAATATATTTTCAATAACAATAAGTCATCAATTGATAATTCATATTAAATGACATTTCACAGTCTAAAATACTTTTCATCTAACATGAATTGATTAGATTTCAAACAATATTAATTGATGTCATTTAATATCAGATGACATCATTTTAACTATCTGAAGTTTTTGTTAGTGACAAGCTAGTGACAAATTATTTAATAATTAATTTAAAATCTTTGATATTTTGCTTTTGGGTGACAAAAATTTAGTGGCTTATTCATTTGGTTAAAAACTACCAGTATTAAGAAAAAGTGATCAAAATCTTAGATTTTGTGTTTGTGCCTTCTTCATAACATAAATTAATAATGTTCAGATTACAAAATATCATTTAAGAACATTACGTAAACAATTTAACTTGGGATAAAAACAAACAATGGTATATATGATTATTGAAGACATTATGAAAAATATATTTATTTGTTGTCTCCAATTAATCAATGGAAAAAATGCATGTTATAAAATATTAGTCAAGTTGCTATACTATCACAGTTTTGTTTATACTTCAAAGAATGGCATAGGATTCTGTTATGTCTTGTATATTATATTCAATATAAATTTATACAAGTAGATATAATTAAACGTATACTTACGAATCAGCAACTTTTGAAATCTTGACATTTCTTCTGTCCAATCTATTTTTTAATGTTTCCAACTGTAAATTGAAAAATTTAGTTTTTAAAATATGTTTGCTTAATTTTAATAATTATTCAAAAGTAAGAAAAAATAAGAAGTAAAATAAAAATTTTTTAATTTTATACCAAGATGATTTATATAAAAGACAAATAAATCAAAAATATAAGAATAGCAAATTTCTATATTATTATTATTATTATTATGTTGGGTTTAGTGGGTTATACTCGGTACACACCGGTGGCTGTGTACTATGCCGGACCAGAGTCAAGGCATAGCAACCAAAACAAAACTAAAATTAAATGTGTGTGTCAGTGTCAGTATTAAGGAATTTCCTAACAATATGGCATGTATTCAATATAGTGGCCTTCTGTAGTGTGATGTATGTATTTCTACTCAATTGTAATGTTCCCAGGCTTTTGTGTAGCGTGTGTGGTATCACACCTGTACAGGAGAGAACGACAGGTA